>NC_052502.1:35507877-35563089 GCF_016617805.1 Bactrocera tryoni | reverse complement strand
TCCACTTCCATCCTAAGATATGTTGCGCATAACGGGATTCTCGGGGATATTAGCCTTTCCTTCATTCCGGAAAGTCAGGATCCAATAATTCTGAGAGGCAGAAAATTGGTATTTTACCTTGTTTGACAATACAATAGCAGGTGCTACAAAAATTATATTTTTGGTCCGAAGATGGAAACTTCGATGACAAATAAAAAACTTTTCTAGCATCTTCCAAGTGCGTCTGACGTTTTTCTAGCTTTTTTACTTGGTGAGGGAACCAAGTGCCCCCACAACACATGCATATTTCAGTGAGCCCTTTTTTATCAACAATGCGTACATTTCAAAAATATTGGCAGCTCGACGTTGACGTGCTTATACTTCTAGCAATGCATCAGGAGAAAGTTCACGACGTCTTCTAATATTCCTCGTGGCTTGTCTTACGCTCTCCAACTAACGATTTGCGGGATCCGACCTATATAATTGTACTCTTTGCAACATTGATTCCTGCTCGTTTGCAAGTTGTTGCCTGGTTTGCTGGCGTGTCACTCTTCATTGAGAAGAATTTAAAATTTATTCACTACGTCTTGTTATTGGATCTCCTCGACGACTTCTCCTCAATGCTGCATCTCGTTGCCTTTCTTCTTCTCTGATTATTGGATTCTGGCGTCGTACAGAACGTTCCATTGTGTCGCGCTGTTCTATATTCTGGATTCGTTCGTCTGGTGGAGTGTTCCGCGTTGTTGCGTCCCTGCTCCTCAACTCTGTACTCCGGATTCAAACGCCTGATTGAATGTCCTATTATGTCGCTCTCCTGCTCCGCTGCACCCTATTTATGAAATTTTTTAGAATTGTATACATATGTAAAATCCTTCCTGTTTTTACCTGTTTACACTTTACCTAACCTTCCTTAACTTTGTTTAATACCTAGATTTTGTTTTTTACCTACCCTTCAGTTAATTACGGTTGGATAATTATGCTTACAATGTTAGTTATTCATAATTATCTGTATTAATATTAATAAATAACAACATATCTGGAAAAATTAAGAACAAAAGAGGCATTGTGGAAATTTTTTATACCTCAGTTATACTTTCTACCTACCCATCGAACTATGTTTAGTTCCTACCTATGTTATTACCAAGGTTAAGTTAATTAGGGTTTCAGAACAGGATAATTATGTTTAAAAAATTAGTGCTCTATTGTTATTAATAATATGTGTCTGGAAAAATTAGGGATTTAATTATTTTAAGGCAAATTAAAAAAAACTTTTTTTGCTCTTTATTCTTATGTTACGTATTCTTAACATAATTTAGATTTATTTAGAATATATTATTTGTATAGTGGTTAATTCTGATTACAATACATATAAAAAAATAATGTAGAATAATAATTAGTTCCGTTACACCTACAAACTATATTACATTACGGAGATAATTGGTTCGCTATTTAATGAAAAAAGTAATTCATAATTTTGTGATGATATTTAGCCAAAGTTGCCCATATATGAACTTGATTTTGATTAATCGGTTTGTATGGCAGTTCGACCTTAATAATTATTTTGAAGTTTAAAGCGATATCTTGGGCAATAATCTATGCTAAATTTCAAGAAATGTTTCTTGTCAAATAAGAACTTAATTTTGATTTTTCAATTTGTATGGCAGGTTTTGTCATCCGATCTGCACAATTTCTTCAACTATTGTAGCGTTGCCTTAGAGAATAAACCACGACAAATTTGTAGAATATATCTCGTTAGCTGAAAAAGTCTCCAATGAAAGCATTTTACTCCAACCGTTCAGTTTGTATGGAAGCTATATGCCATAGTAATCCGATGTGAACAATTTTTTCGGAGATTACATTGTTGCCTTAGAAAATACTCTACTCGTATACCAAATTTCGTAAAGATACTACGTCAAATACGAAAGTTTTCCATACAAGCCCTTGGTTATGATCGCTCGGTTTGTATGGGAGCTATATGCTATAGTTAACCGATCGGAATAATTTCTTCCAATATTACATTATTTCTATGAGCAATAACTCATACCAAGTTTCGTGAATTTTCTTATCAAATTCAAAAGTTTTCCCTACCAGCACTAGATTCCGATCGTTCAGTTTGTATAGCAGCTATATGCTATAGAAAGCCGATCTGAACAATTTTTTCGTATATTACATTATTATTTTAGAAAATAACCTGTGCCAACTTTCGTGAAGATATATCGTCAAATGAGGAAGTTTCCAAAGCAAGCATTTAATTCCGATCATTCAGTTTGTATGGCAGCTATATGTTATAGTGGTCCGATATCGGCAGTTCCGACAAATGAGCAGCTTCTTGAAGAGAAAATGATGTTTACAAAATTTTAAAACGAAATCTTAAAAACTAAGGGACTAGTTCGTATAAATACAGACAGACGCACATGGCTAAATCGACTCAGCTCAACGTACTGATCATTTAGATATACATGTACTTTATAGGGTCTCCGACGCTTCCTTCTGGGTGTTAAAAACTTCGTGACAAACTTAATATACCCTGTTCAGGTTATAAAAAATATTTTGATATGCTAAATTTAATGTTAAATATACATCTTTTGAAATGGATAGAAAAACACCAGAAAATTTATTCATTTTATAACAAATAAACGTCTCGTAATTTTATAGAACTAGGTGCATGTAAACTTTATTGGTCCACTGTACGTATAAATGATCAGGATTCTCTCACTTTCCAGTACATAAATCAAGAAGCAATACTATATAACGGGATAAAACTATGCACGAATAATGTCTTTAGTGTATATCACAATATGACCAAAAATTGTTAACCCAGCAACAACTGTTAAAGCCCCTAGGCACTGAATATTTGGATCCCAGTACTTATAGTTAGTTGACTATATCGGTCAATGTCAGAGATATATAATTGAAATTTAGGGATAATCCTTCACTGACAATGGTATGTCTGTATGACAAAAAGGGGTTGGATCGGACCAATACTTCCGTTAGCCCAAATATACCTAGTATAATGATTTTCGAACTTCCGGTTGACTTTGTACCGCATATATCAGCCAATATGTGAGTTATCTCAATGAAAATGAGAAAGTGTGTTTTACTCATAACAGTGTACGAGTATCTTAATAAATTTAAGCGAAAGATTGACCAAGCTCCTATATAACTAATATCAGGATTTCAGAACATTCGTCTGACTTTAGTCATTATGATTAGTTTTTAGTATGGGTCAAGTTCTTAACGATTCGAGAAACTTTAACAGAAGGAAACGTTAGTGGTTCTATAAAGTATATGCCTATAGAAGGCGTAACTTGATTACTATACAATTGTTCCAATATTTCCAAAGTTACTTTAGCCGAAAGTCTTCGTAAATGGTAGAAGCTTATGAAATCATGCCATTGTCTGCAATAAACTTTCAAATTTAGGTAATTTTCCAATTCGTCACCATGACCCAGAACACATTAACCTTCCACTTTCCTTTAGAAAAAAGTTCCAAATTTAGGTCGTTTTCTAGTCCATGACCATCCACAACTTCTCCATCCATTAACCTTCGACTCTTCTGTCTCGCATTTTCAGATCAAACTTCCAAATTTAAATCATATTCAAATCCGTGACCTTACCCAGCACCCATTAACCTCTTCGACTTCTCTGTCTCGTATCGTCAGGAAAAACTTCCAAATTTAGGTCATTTTCTAGTCCATGACCATCCACAACTTCCCCACCCATTAACCTTCGACTCTTCTGTCTCGCATTGTCAGAAAAAGCCTTTAACTCTTCTGTCTTGCATTGTCGGGAAAAACTTTCAAATTTAAGTCATTTTCTAATCCATTTGCGACCGATGCGAAGCATATGATAACGGGTGGTTTTTCGCTAGAGGAAACGCATCTAAGCAATTAAAAAATATTTCTATTGATCCAGTCCCGAGGTAGCCATATTACCTTCGAATGTTACTCCTTTAAAATAATAACCCCGGCCGATCCAACACCGGAGTGTCCTTAATTCTTTCGCGTTCAACTTTTTTTGCACTATCGGCTTTGAGCCAGTCTTCAGAAAAAAATAAGCCTGATCCTACGCTTTTTCATGGAAAAAATATATTCTAAAGCTCTTTGCGTTTTTGATCTTAATGTTTAGGATATATTCTTTATTAATTATTTCTTTTCTTTCGTTGACAAAAACAAACAGCTGATATAGCAATACCTATTATTTGTTAGCATGCAATTTTTTTGTTGCTGTGGGAATAAACGGAATTGAATAAAGGCAACGGGTTTTCTTGGTATTTTAGCAACAACTACAGTGTGTTTATCACGTTTATGCTCGAATTCGCGCACAAAGATACCAGGTGGCCAGAATGAGTTGTCAAGAACCAATGGAAAATTGTTAGCGGATAGGTCGATCTTGAAAGACGAAAAATTCCTGTCGAATTTGAAGCTAAATTTTCGGATTTCAGTATCGTCCGTTTTTAATTTTGACGAGATATAACACTTTATGTCATCAACTGTAGTATCCGCAGCAAATCGTGAGTTGAAAATTGACTTTTTTCGCGGTATTAATTCAATTTTTAGGAACAGACTTAGATTTATTTAGAGGTAAATTCTGATAAGTTTTTCGCAAACCATTTTCAGTTACAGCTTTCTCTGTATTCTGAGCAGACGAAATATTCCCTGCAAGATGTGCTGGTCTCTTCATCAGACATACGTTTACATTTGGAGGAAGATTTCAGATTCTCTTCTTGATCATTTAGGCATTTAAATGATTGAAATAACATTTCATATTGCCTGAATATTTCACAGCGGATTCCCTTGAAATTATTGCTCTCCTGCCTAAATAGTCTAAATAGGTAAATTTCTGTCGGCCTATATTTTATGCAAACTAGCACAAACTCTACTATCTAGAATATAATCTAAGATCCTGCCTGTCAAACCAGCGCATTGAAGATTGACAAGCCCGTCACATAGACAGCAAGAAACAAAGCGTTCCGACTCGCCTTACACAGTACAATTCGAAATGGAAAAAAATTAAAAAATAAAAGTAAAAAGAGCAATGATAAAAATTTATAAGATTTATAAGAAATAAATGCAATAAGGAATTGGTTATCAGAGGTCACAACCAATCTAGCGAGCAGTTTGAGATGCACTGTGACACACGAAAAATAAGAACACGCAATCAGCTGTGAACAAAGATGGAAAACGAATGAATAAAAGAAATAAATTTAAGTAAACCATATAAATTAGAATGATCATTAGTGATTGATTTCTACTCTTTGGTGTAGCCGTGATCACTACATCTAACTTAGGATGTCAATTCGAAAGCGCATTCAAAAGCGCAGCTTACAGCTATCTTGTTACTTCCATTGTAACATTCTAACTGCACTAAAATATATTATAAAATAATCGTCAATTATTTTAAGGAAATAATTTTGAATCAGCGGTGGAGCACCACAGGGATCTATATCTGGGTATTAAAATAGGAGAAGACGTGAACTTTTTTCCATTTACGTTATTTGTGCACTCAGAGTAGGCTCGTAGGCTTGTAATCGCGGGCTTTCACCCATTGAAAATTAGCTAAAGAAGTGTAGAAGCCTACAACGGACTTACCGTTCAGAACACTAAAGGAAAATGCTCGAGTAGAGACGGTGAAGAGCTGGCAAAAACGATGGGAGGTCAGTCAAAATAGACCTTAGAGATTCCGACGGATCCCAAGCATTGAGCGGTGGCTACGAAAACCACATGGCAAGATAGGTTTTTACTTCACGCTAATTCTCACAGTACATCGATGTTTCAAAGCTTATTTGAAACGATTCTGAAATTATGCTTACAATTGGAATTTAATCATTCAATCCTTTTCTCATTATATACTGCTAATATTTAAGTCATAATCAATTAGAGGTACACTGTCATGATATTATAATGGCGCTACTTAAATTACATCCATCTGATTTTTATTTATCGCTAACCTTCAAAAGACGCGTGCATAAATTTGACAGCTCTCGGATCATTACTATGTGAATTATGTAATTTAGAGTGAAAAAAGTTTTTTTTTTTGTAAAAAAAAAATGGATAAAAAGGAATTTCACGTGTTGATTAAATATTTATTTTTGAAGATAAAAACTACATTTGAAACAAAACCTTGTTTTGATGACGAGTTTCCAGACAGCGCCACAGGGAAATCAAGCATCAATAATTCGAATGTTAAGCTTGGACGTGTTAAAATGATCACCGGAGACGGTGAACGTAGTGGACACTCAAAAAGGTTATCACCGACGAAAATATCAAAAAAGCAAACAAAATAATTTTGGATGACCATAAAGTGAAGTTGTTCGATAAAGCAGGCACTGTATTTGAAAACGGTGTGGACATCATATCATTCACGAATATTTGGTTATGAGAAAGCTCTGTGCACAAAAGGTACCGCTTGAGTTCGCTTTTGACCAAAAACAACGACGAGTTGATGATTCGGAGCAGTGTTTAGGGATCTTCAAGCATAATAAACCCGAGTAATGGCATCAATATGTGACAATAGATGACATATGCCTTGTTTATTTCTCTCTGAAATCCAATCGACAGTCATCCGTATGGATTGCTCTCGATATACCCGCTCCATAGCGTGGAAAAACGCAACAGTCGGCTGGGAAAGTTATAGCGTCTTTTTTTTAGGTAAGCATAGAAAAATATTTATTGACTACTTTGAAAAAGGAAGGACCATTAACAGCGACTATTACATACCATTATTGAACCGTTTGAAGGACCAAATCGACGAAAAACGTCCGCATTTGAAGAAGAAAGTGGTGTTTCACCGACAATGCAAAACCATGAATTGAGCCTCTTTCACAACCACCGTATTTTCCAGATCTGGTCACTACTTCTTGTTCTCATATCTCAAAACAATACTGCTGGGAAGAAATTTCCTCGAATGAAAAGGGCCTATTTTGAAGCAAAGGTGAAATGGTATTAGAAAATTGGTATCGAAAAGTCGGAGGGACGCTATAATCAGTGTATCCCTTGAAGGGAACTACAAGTATGTTGAATAAAAAAAATTATTTTTTTTGTTTTACTATGGGAGGCCATTTCAATTGACCCCTTATGATTTGAAGCCTTCTAAAAAGTTTCTGAATCATATTTTTTTTGTATTTATCATATTTTCTAAACAAGTGACTAATAAACTTCTGGGCTTCCCAGTTTTGTTCATTTAAGATAAAAGTGAACAACTTTATTTCACACAGTTTGCCGTTTGTTGATTTTTCTGCTTCATTTTTCCCACGTCAAACGGGCTTTGCATTTAAATAAAATAAATAGAAATATTATATATACATATGTATGTATTTACAGAAAAGTAAAATTTAAGAGCGAAGACGGAGCAGCAAAATTCTGATATTTTACTCACATACATACATACATTCATACAGCCATACATACATAGATATCATGCATACGTTTTATATTTTTATGTAAACCGGTTTGTCAGCGCGTGTGCAAAAGCATGCGTTTCACTAGCAAAATATAAGTAGAGCACGTATTTCAATTTCACTTATTTTTAAATTGCATTCATGTAAAATAAAATCATAAGGATGTGTGAAGCGAGGGGAGCAGGAGAAATATTGCTAACTTGTACGCATCTTGTGCCAGACTAAACGATAGAGTACATGTGTATGTGTGTCCTTTGGCTTGGCGAAATGGAAGCAAATAAATATTTACATATAAAAAATTAATACTTACATAGCGGTTTATTAAGGTGGTTGTAATTGTTTTTAGAAATTATACACATACATACTTTTATGGCAGGTCGTTATTTTTAAATATTAAGTAATTGATGAAAAAAAAATTATAAAAGTCGATAATGAGTTTGTGGTTTTGAATATCTATAATATTTTCCTGCTGCTGGTGAATAAAAATGTGAAAAAAGTCCTTTTGGACTTAAGACAATTTTTGAGGAACACGCTTTATGTGAAATAAAAAAAATCTTATTTCGGTTATACATTTTCTAAAATTTTAATTCGGTAACTCAAATATCCTTTGAGTTACAGTCTTCTAAAGTGTTGGAGCTGCTTATTCGACGCCATAACTAACGATATAACGATGAGCAAAGATTTCTTGCGTCATAATCGGGAAGGACCTCCTCGACCCGTTTCGTACCAAACTAGATTTTAGGTAAGACGATTCCCTCTTACGCATCTTTTTCTATGTATGGTAATGCTGAAAAAAGTTATCTGGACTACAGTGCCACTACTCAACTCTAAAAGTACAGTGCAGTGGGTCAGCGCAGCCTTTCCCAGCCTAGAAAAAGAAGTGAAAGAGGTGCTCTTGTGGTGAATAAAGGCAAGACAAAGTACCTGGGAACACACACTAAGATTTCTCATGCCATGGTAACCACGTCACTGTTGGCTGCTAAACATTCATACATTTGAAGAAGTTAAGAATTTTCTATTGAAATGGTCGAAATCACTGCTGCAGTAGATATATATAAAAATGTTTAGGATATCAATGAAATTCTTTATTCCTTTGAAAGTACATTCGATGCCAATATGTATGAAACTCGATTTCTTTGCGTGGCCACCACCACGGGCACGCTTTCAGAAGTCCAGACCCTGAATCCAATTTTCGACGGTTTTCAAGCATGAGACTGCTGCAGTTTCACGTTCGTTATTCGTACAAAGTTCATCAATCGTCGCTGGCTTGTTGGCATAGACCATAGATTTGACGTAGCCCCACAGGAAATAGTCCAATAGCATTAACGACATAGACGGCCAATTGACTGGGCCATTTCGTAAGATAACACGTTGACAAAACTTGGTTTTTAATGAATCGATTGTGACATTCACTAAGTGGCTTGAGGGCTTCGCACAATTCACCACAACGACGCCACAGAGATGCCCAACGCTTGAGAACGACGTCTGAGAGACTGATTTGGGCCTTCCTCAATTGATGCGCCAGCGGCAGCAATATTCTCGACACTACGGTCACTTCTTTGTCTCACTGGGATGATTTTGTACTGTGGCTGTGGATTCAAATTTTTCCACAAGACACTCAATTGTTGATCTAACAGGACGATTATAACGACCATAAATTAGAGCGCTCTTAAATTTGAGGCCACTGACTCTGAATTTCGGTAGTAAATTTTAGAAATGTCGACTCGTTGGATCCTATATCTTTCCGCGATGAAATGGCAATCCCTACTACTTCCGTGGCGTCCCTATTGAAAAACTCGTTATATATCTTTATTTTTATATTTAAACACCTCTGAGACTAAGATATTTTGGGTCGAAGCCAGAAAATATCGGTCGAAATTATGATGTTAAAAATTCCATGTATTTGTATGATGAAAGTTAGTTAGTTGATCAGTGACACTGTTTTGCAGAAAATTAAACTGCGACAAAACCGTACACCTTAATGAATGCATTTGTGTGTGAGTATTTCAATACCCAACAAGACAAAACGTTAACTTCGTCTGCACCGAAGCTATAATACCCTTCACAGGTTCAAGTTTTCGTAAATGAACTTGGTTTTGATCTGTCAGTTTGTATGAAAGCTATGCAGTCCGATCTGAACAATTTCTTCGGTAATTAAATAGTTTGTTCAAGAAATAATCCATGCCAAATTTCGTGAAGATATCTCTTCCGGTAAATAATTTTTCCATACAAAAACTTAATTGATCGTCCAGTTTGTATGACAGCTAGGTGATATAATAGTCCGACAAACGCGGAGGAAGAATAGTGTGCACAATTTCAGATCGATATCTCAAAAATTGAGCAACTATATACAAACACACGGACGGGTTGACTCACCACGTTACGTCATTTATATATGTATTGTATATATTTTTAAGAGTTTCTGATGTTTTCTTCTGGGTGTCACAAACTTAGTGGCAAACTGTTCAGGGTGTAAAAAGGTCCCTCATTCACCTCTAATGTTCACATTCAGTGGAATCTATGAACATGTTCACGAATACATACACATGTATAAATATATATATATGTATATCAGTGGTGCGAGGATATACTGCTTAGACTAGCGCATTGGGGGAAAATGCAATTTTCTTCGTACTTCATACAAATTCATTTAAAGTCAACCGAGTTTTCACTTTAGATATCTCTACAAGCGTATACATATGTATTCATGCGCGCTCTAGCAATACTTAGCATATGTGTGCGTATGTTGATTTTGTCAGCTTCATAGAAATGTACGAGTGATCTGCAATGGCAGCAGCATCCTTAAAAGAATACTGACTTCTCTTGCTTCATCGAAATTTTCAGCAAACATATGCGCACACACACATAAATACAAATAAATACATACAGGTTGCAAAACCACCAGTTGTTGTTTTAGCCTTGTTGAAGCATAGTTTCTTCTAATGCACTCAAGGTGTGCGTTTTTTGCACACACACTCACGCATACATGCGCATTACAAGGTACAATTCACTTGCTTGTTGTTTTTTTTGGTCTCGAAAATGAACTATATAAAAATAGTGCTTCGTCTGGGATATAAATCATTGTCTCAATGTATCCCACCAAAAAGTAGTCTAATTTAGTCAAATGATATAATCTAAGTCATAAAGTTCTTATTTCACGCACCATAGGACAGCTTGGTTCCTTGTTAGATTCAAGAATGGGAATGCCAGAATGAGATTTTTAGAAAGCTCCTATATTTGAACTGAAACCAAATAAGTAACTTTAGTGTAGTTTTGAAACAATATTTTCTGTTAGAATTAATTTTAGTTTTTAAGATAGTTAGTCGTTAGTCTACTCGAAGGAGTTTAGGCCTAAAAACTTAACTTTCTTTCTACTGAAAATATTAGAAAAAATCTTGGACATGCACATCCGGGCCTTAGCGCCTCTTCGAAGCTTATCCAAAGCGCAACACGTCTACACAAAAGGCAGATCACTAGAAACTGCACTCCATACGCTAGTATTTGATATCGAAAGGGTCTTGAGTATAAGGAATACGCACTGGACATTTATGGAGAATTCAACAACGTTTATTCTACCATCCAACGTTGGTTCATTAGCTCCTTGATGTCTAGAAAGATAAAAACATAATCGAATGACGCTAAAATGACCAAGGAAGTCAGGATGGAGTGCTATCTCCGCTCAGGACATTAGTGGTGAATAAATTGTTAAAGAACTTATACGGCAAAGCCCCAAAAATAGTAGCATATGCAGACGTCGTTGCCATCTTAATAAGAGGAAGGTGGCTAAACACCATTAGCAGTTTTATGACCACCACTCTCAACACATTCCAGAATCGGGCATCACAAACGGGCCTGAGGTTGAAAAAGAAGAAAAGAGAAAAGAGATCGCCTTGTATTCACAAAAAGATAAAATTTCTCCATGGTGACTCTCTTTGAGAAATGGGACAAACTCTCTCTCTCTCTCAAGGACCGCACCATATACCTTAAGGTCTTCGACAGCAAACTACTGTGAAAGCCAGTGGACTTCTTCTCTCTCTCTCTTATGCACTGGTGCTACACAGCTATTGTAAGTCCAATTCTGCTCTACCGTGCAGTAGTATAGTGGACAGGCGTATGGAAATCTACCTACCGGAAGCCAACTGAAAGGGTGCAGAAGCTCGGTCCAGTATGCATAGCGCTACCACTAAGGACCATTCCAACTGCAGCTCTAAAAACTGTCCGGCAAAATCGGCGACGTGACTATTAGCTCCAGGAGAATTTACGTATAGTACCTTTGGCATAGCTAGACTGTTCGCAATGGCGTTTTGGCAAGCGCTGGCTCAAAGTAAGCATAAAAAAAGATAATTGACGTAAAGGTATGTTAGCTACGCGCAATACATTAAACATCTATATGGATAGCTTGAAAATGAAAAGAGGAGCAGGTCCAGGACATATTGTCCAGAATTAGACATAAGTCAGCGTTTTAAGCTACCAGAACACTGCAGTATATTTCAAACAAAGGACTTTGCTATGGGAAAGCCGCTGAGCTAGCTTATAATGCATCAGCAGAAAACTCCAGAGTCATAATCCACGTAGGCAGCCCAGCAGTAATCAAGGTAGTAACGTGGGTTTGTATATCGGCCAAAAGCGACTTGTGAAGCAGGACAGCAAAGGAGAGTGTCGCCAGCAACAAGCGACTTCACTTTTACTGGGTGTCAGGAGTGATTTATAGGGATGCAAAACTGCAAAAGTTATGTGCAAAGTGGTAGATCAAAAATACACAAAGTTCTTTCTCACACTTAATAGAAACAAAATTGGAATACTCAATGGTCACAGTCTGCTGCAGGAAATGTCAAGAGCAAGGTACCAGAGAAACAATGGGAATCAGAAGGATGTATCCACAGTGCGGTCGCAGAACTTATTTAAATTCGCATCAAGCACCGGCTTTCTGAAGGATAATGACTTCTCATGGACTACGCAACGTCACTCCATCTGCTCCATCTGGCATCTCTAAGGACCAAAACTGGTCTGCGCGTGGCTAACAAGCCTACTAGAATAACATAACCTAACCTAGGTCCAACTAAATCTTTCACTTGTCGAATAGAAACTTGATAATAAGAGTGAATGTAAATTATGATTAACGACAATAATTGGGTCGAAGTCGCTAAGGGTAGTTAGGATAATCAAATTTTATAGAATAACTATCATCAACGTAAGTGTAAGTCGATAAGATAGCTATTGGGGCGTTAAGGGAAGAGCAGTTAGTTAAGTTTTTGTTCAACTTTTGGTCTACACCCAATGGTTGCTTATTACATTTCAGGTGGGAATAACCTTGAATTTTTACACACAACCAATTCCTGTAGCTTCTTATTACTTAGTCAAGGTGATATTTAATTAAATGCAACCCTTTTCATATATATAAATATATGTACTATATATGTATATGGTATATATATAAGTATACTCGCTTTATATATATAAATACGTATTACTTATTTGTATATGGGTATGGTATCTAAGTATGTACAATTGTTAAGTGTTAAAATTAAAGGTAAGCAAGTGTAAGCACTTTTACTTTGTGGGCAAGCAAATGATTTGATTAATCGTTGAAGGTGACAGGCGTAACCTGTAAACTAATTCATCAAAATCAAGCACAAGCTGGCTTGTATATTACATGAAATTCACACATTTTAGAAAACTACAACTTGGAGGGAATTTGAGTACTTGAGAAGTGGTATTTAACAGATATTTTTTGGAGTAGTACTAGCCTTCAAGCTAGAAGTGGTCCAATAAGAAGCAAATAAGTC
Source organism: Bactrocera tryoni (assembly GCF_016617805.1). Classification (NCBI taxonomy): domain Eukaryota; kingdom Metazoa; phylum Arthropoda; class Insecta; order Diptera; family Tephritidae; genus Bactrocera; species Bactrocera tryoni. Next base: position 35,549,925 of record NC_052502.1, on the reverse strand, counting down.
AAAGCTACTAAAAGGGCAATAAATCATTAACAAAACACGCCATCACATTAAATTTTCGAAATTGGATTATCACCACGCCCACATCCCAAAAAGCAAAATTTTAAATTCAATTTAATTCTTTCACTTTGCAGTGCGCAAATCAAGAAGCAATTGATGTAGCCAAATAAAACTTTGTCTTAATAATTCATTTAGAGTATTCCAGCTTCTGACCAAAAATTGTTCGAAACCAGCAAAAACTGTTCAAGTCCCTAGGTACCGAATATGTGAACCCCATTATCTATAGTTGACTTTTGAACGAAGTTATCGGTCAATGTATGCGATATACAATTGAAATTCAGAGAGAATCCTTACATAATAATAGTAAGTCTGTGTATCGAGAATGGGTTGAATCGGGTGAATCCTTCTCTGAGCCTCCGTATACCTAATATAAACATTTTCGAACATTCTGTGTGAGGTACCTTTAAGAAACCCAGGGAACATGAGTTATAGTATATATAAAATATGTAGCTTGAATTCCGATCCTCTGGTCGACGTTTTACACCTTAAGGGGTTGTGGTGGGTGGGTGTCAGAGGTACAAAAAAAGGTATTTTTACGATTTTTTTAATATAAGCAATCATATATTTGAAAAATATAATATGTTATATCAATGGTACACATTTGAACAATATCTCCTGAAATTTCGATACAAAAATCTTGAAAATTCAGCCATTGAGACCTCATTTCTCTGGGTGTCTCACAAAAAAGTGCTCTCGCCGTGGAGAGCTTAACTTATTATTGGTTCATATAAAATTAAAACACTAAGCATTCCGTTAGTACATATCTAAGTCTCCTTTTTGAACGTAGGAAATAAAAAAATATTAAAATTTTCCTTTTTTTTCTCAGACTTTGAACAAAAAATCTCATTTTTTGGTAAAATTTTCGCCATTTATTGGTCAAAAAATAAGTTGTAATGAAACAAGAAAAAATCCTTCGTTCAATAACTAGATAATGTTATTTTAAAAACGTGTACACAATACAAACTAAATCGGTCTATAACTTTTCGAGAAATCGTGTCCACCGACATCAAAAACACAGTTTCGAGAAAAACACGTTAAAGGACGCGGCACTGCGCAGCTAGCCTCGTGCGCATAAGTTCACAAGGCTGTTTCTCCGAAATTATTACTCAAATCAACTTTAAAATTTGGGACAATATTCTAGAGGTATTGTAGAATTGAAAAAGCAAACAAAAAAATCGATTTCTTGAAATTTTCAAACCCACCTAACCCCTTAAGGTATTTCTCTGGCTTGATCCTTACAAGTTAGCAAGAGTATAAACTGTTCGGCTGCACCCGAGCTTAGCCCTTCCTTACTTGTTGCATTAGAATAGCTTGTTCCATTCGCCATTGCTAAGGCTCGGCAAAAATATAGCTTATGTCGAAATTTAATGGTTACCATGTTGCCAGATGAACTGCATCTTAAATCCAAAATTAATGAAGCTATTTTGTTGACATGATGAAATTATCTTGAAAGTGAGTTCATAATATAATATATAAATATTCAGAAATCTTATTAGCTATTTAAGTTATGCCAGGAATTTCTTGGACATATTTAGAGCAAAATCAACAATGCTACGCATAGCTGTTTTTACTATTGGGTACATAAGTTTTTCTACAACTTATGATGTGAGATACAACTATGTGTACTTATGATATGTATATATGTACATACGTACATGCAAATACAAAAGATTGAAATGTGCACACGAGTCCTTATAAATAGCTGCAGACGCCTAGAATGTGTGAAAGCTGTTAAGAAGGATAAAACTGTTACATGTGAATTCTTAATACTTCCATATATATTCGTACAGCTTAGAATAAATAGGGCTTGTATGCCATACACATATATGTGTATATCAGTTAATACTATTTAACATTAAATATTTGTAATTAAAATTATTCAAAACCACAAAGGTTTGGGGTTGTAGCTGCTTCAGTCGATTAATAAATCTTTTAATTACATGTTTATATTTCCACTTAGCAGAAGACTGGCACATATGTGAATTGAAATTTCCACTGCGCAACTACCACATGGGATATCAATTAAGACCTTCTTATTAACCAGTTCCCGGACTGCTCCATTTAAATTGTGCGCGCAAACCGAATCCATAATAAATTTTCACTTAGTTTGGTACACGCTCAACATTTTCTTACGTTTGTGCACAGTTTGTTCTGCATAAGTCAATTAAAAGGTGATTAACAGCTGTTTGTTTATGAGGCTCGTTATGTTGGATAACAGAAATCTCAGCATGTCTTATAGATCGACTCAACATATTTTGGTTAATGTTTTGGGTATGAAGCGTATCAATGCTTACTTCGTACCAAAAGACCTGAATCATTTGAAAAAAAAAAACGCTTAGCTTGTCACACTGATTATTTATATATATACTGCTCTCTGAACAAATTATAACAATATTTCATATCATAGTTTCATTATTATATTTTACTTCGTGTCCACGATATTTATATTAAAGTCAAGAAAATTAACTCAAATAAACTATTTGTGATAAATACTGAATTGAAGAGACCAAATGTAGTATATGTATTAAGAAAATAATCTAATTAAGTTAGGAATATGATTATTTAATTAAATTATTATGAGTCTGGTGGAGTGTCAAAAATCGCTATATATGTATATATGATATTTGGAGCTAGAGAAAGATCTGGACTGATTGCATTCACTTTTGACATTGATCAGATATAATCGTGAACATGAAACACTTGTGTTGACCCGATTTTTTTCAATTTAGGCACAAGGACATACTTTTGTTAGAGAGATGCTCTCTGAATTTCATTAAGATAACTTACATATTGACTAATATATTCGGTAGTTTTTAGAAAATATTCGCTTGAAATTTCAATATCATATCTTATAGAGTGGCATCTATTTTACGTCAGCCTTTACTACTAGGCTTCACATATTTAGTAAACAAGTCTCTAGAAACTTGAGCACTTATCCTTGAATTGGACAACTTTTGGACGCCAGCTCGCATCATAAACATCTTAACTGTGGAAACTCAGATAACCGCTTTGGTGCTTGATTTATGTACTGTAAAGTAAAAACTTCGTATGGAATTTTAAATTGTATTAACTATATGTGAAGTAAACCTACTTACATATATTATGATTTTGTCCAATTTCGCAACATAGGAATATCAGGATAATGCGCTATACTTGATTGAAAGTGGTCGAGTAATTTCGAAGATATGGTTTTTACCTCAATGTGAGCAATGCACTTCCGATTCCGCTCAATGCAATGCCAATCTCCCCAGAATTACGTGTTTAAAAATTCATCAAGATATCTTAATTATCGCTTGCACGGTCGGACGGGCAATCCCTTGGATTGCAACTAGTCTCGCGAGCACATATATTCTCTGGCAAATGTGTCAATTAAAGCTATCGACCTGCTGAATCAGTTTTTAGCTGGTTTGTTTCACTACGTCGTGAAAAGTTCTGGTTCAATTTTTCATTATAGAAGTTTTTAAAAGGCATACTGCAAAAGTAACTGCCCAAAAGCTTATAATTTAATTTACACACACCTGAATGACTTAAGAGAGCTTTTATAATGCTGAATGCATATTCGAAAAGCTTGCGGTCGCTTAAATATCCTTTAACGGATGTCCTATAAAATAAATATGTTTGTAGGTATACTGTAAAGCGGTTATATTTGGACTTAAATTTTTGTAGAGTGCATAGTGGTAAATTTTCCTGACAAAGCCAAGTATATTCTGTAATGTTGGAAAATATCCTTATGAAATCCCTTGTCCTTGCTTTCCCTTTTTATAGCTATAAAATGTTAGAAAATGAAGTGTAGTGCTATTTTTTTTTGAGTTGTTCGGTATCATTACATATCCATATTACTTGTACTAAATACTAACACAGGCCCGTCCAACATAATTTTGTGAAGGGCCAGGTTTAGCATTTTCATAACCGTAGCGGGCCAAAAAAAAAATAAAATGACCTTCAGTTTTGGTATATTTATTTATTTATAATAAGCAACATCACATAAATCTTAATATATTATTATTAATGTAACTATGGCCTTAGCATATAAAGATATTCTTATTCTTAAAATCTAATTAATGAGATGTCTGAAATTTTTTCTGTTTGCACAGCGCATCTATGTGAGCTGGAGTTTTAGAAGTGGCTATGCGCAAAATGCCTTTAAGATGGCTATCTAATAAAGATGATCTGGTTTTTGATTTGTTTAATTTCATGCGAGAAAGCAGCTGCTCGCAAACATATGTACTACCAAATAAAGAAATATGTTGAATAGCCAGCTTAGTAAGGTTTGGGTATTGACTGGGTGTAATATACTTTTTGTAAAATTCAATTAAGTTTGGAAGACAATTACTATATGCTGTTTTTAGATGAGAGCTGCTTTGCAATTCTATTAACTCCAGCTGTAAACTCTGCGCAGCGCCTTCAAGTTCAACATCAAATGGATTTTGAAACACTTTCATGCAGGGAGTTTGTGATTTGAAGTCTGCGAATCTGTCGTCAAACTCGTTCCTTAATCTTTGTAAAATCAACACGTACTTGTCAAAATCCAAGGTATCTTGCTTTCTTGTAGATAAGGTCTCCCAATGAATCAACTGCTTTTGTTCCAGCTGCTTTTCCAACAATAAAAGCTTTTTTGTGAAAGCTAGAACGTGTTCGTATAACTGTGTGCATAGTTGGTCTTTCCCTTGTAGTTTTAAGTTAAGTTCAGAAAGATATTTAGTTATATCAACCAGGAAAGCCAGATCAGCCAACCACTCCTCATCAGTAAGGAAAGTAATTTCTTGGTCTTTGTTGCCAAGAAAAATTTTTAAGTCGTCCAGCAGAGAATAGAATCGTTTTAGTGTGGCTGCTCTGCTGAGCCAGCGAACGCGACTGAAGTATACAATGTCTTCGTGATCTGAACCGACATCAGCCAGAAAAGCCTGGAATTGTCTGTGGTTAAGCCCTCTTGCGCGTATAAAATTATCTGTCTGCACTACTTTATCCATCACGTGTTTCAGGCCTATACAACTGGGATGCCCAAAGACTATAAGAGATGGCGGGCCGGATGAAGGGCCTATGCGGGCCGGATGGTGGCCCGTAACTTTTATATCAGCACATGATATTGAGTCTGATAACGGCCCGAGTGTGGCTGCTTGCGGGCAGGTACCATTCGAGCGCTGTTTTCCACTCACAAACCATGATATGATAGGCTTTTCAATTGATAAATTCTCATTTATCACTTTACATATGCTCATTCGCTTTATATTCTTCGACCAGTTTCCCTTATCGCTGACGTGAACCAATTATTGCTGATAACGACGTGAGAAAGGTGTGTGTCTCTGAATATTTACGATAAATTTACTTACAAACAAAAGAACGTATATTATTTACGGTCTTTACGTGCGGGTTCATGACTACAATAAGTGTTTTAGCCGGAAACGTTACCACACAAGGTTATAAAATATATTTATGTATATTTGTGTGTTTTAGCAACGAAAGGGTGGTGTGTATGTTAAGCAAAGTTCAAAAAGAGTAAACGTTTTTTAAAAATATAAATTGTTTAATGAGTCTGAAATATAAATTCGAACTGTACATACGTTAGTGAGCCCTTAAATTCATTTGATGGAGTGCAGTTTAGCCCACAAATTCCTTTCACAGCTATTTAATTCAGGAAAAGGGGTTGCAGTTCTACTTCTTCCTGTCGAGAAAGGAAAATGCTGTCTAGAGTAAACGATGTGATGAATGGGGCAAGTTGAAAATACGGCATCTGTCATATTCAAAAATATAGTAGAAGAAGAATGCGACCTTCAACAGCACCTATTCTTGTTTCTATTTAAAATGCTCGCCTTTCAATTATCCAAAAGCAGTTTTTAAATAAAAGTATTAATTAAAAAAGACACAACACATTTTGTATTTTGCTTGTTTAGTATTCAAAGAGGCCGTCTGACAGTTATACTCTTAACCCTTAAATGTCATGCAGATAGCAAAATAAATAACTGGCAAGCAATTTGATATAGCTTTATCAAGCAAATATTTATTTAGCCCACTCATTCATTAATACAGAATTTAATCTCGCTTGAGCACTTTGGGGCCACTGTCTTTACCAGCTTTATGTGCTTACGATCAATAATATTGATATTTTACATTCATGAGCGATTAGTTAATTTACCACGAGCAACTTGTTCATATGCCTCCCATGTGATCGGTAGCTCGCTTGAAGTGTGACACATTTTAATTGCTTTGTAATGGAATTTACAAGTGTTTATCATATAATTATTAAAATTTATTGACACTAACTAGATTTCTCATTACAAAATGTATATACTTAAGAGCTAAAGCGTCTCAAATGCAGTCTGTTGTATTCATAAATTTCAGTACAGAGTTTTTGTTAAATTCCCAAAAAAATATTATACTATTTTGTTTTTGCTTATATCGATGGTCTATTACTTTAAAAATAGCATACTGAATTTTTAAATGATTATTTTAAATATTTTTGTGTTTTGTCCTTTTAAAGTGCAGCTCGAACAGACCAAGACAAGTTTTGAAAACAAAACAAAAATAATAATAGCTTGGAACCCTTTTTAAACGAAAAATTAAATAACTAAAATGAAAGAAAAAAAAGTTAACTGGTGATCTGTGGTCGGGAAGAGGAAGGAGAGGTGCGTGGTATAATTTGTATTTGTTATAAACGGTTTATCTCGATTTACGGCTTAACTACGTGTGCTATAGAAAAAAGTTATATGACAAAGTTGTAGAAAATGAATATATCTACATTTCTTGTATTAATACCTTTTCCATATAACCTCAAAATTGATGTGAACATTTTTTTTTTTTGTTTTCTTCGAGCTTAACTGATACGGACAATATTTTCTAGACGAGAAGGTTTTTAGGTTTTATCTATGGTAAAGCCGAATTCACAGCAGCAAAGAATTTCTTCAAAAATTTTACTGTATATTCCAAAAATACTAGTGAGCTAGTGAGCTAAACATCCGTTTGAAGGCGAGCTAAAACGAGTAGTCGAGTCATCCCTCCCCAGAGTTGTGCACTGGGTTTTCATCCGCCACGTAAAAAAACACCTCCAATAAAAAGATAACGACAGCAAAGAAGATCGCTTTCATTCCCATAACAAACACGCCGTTAGTTCTGCTTTCTCCAATTTGATAAAGATAAAATTTGATAAATGGGTATGGTAGTGAACGAGGGTAAGACGAAATATCTCCTGTCATCGAATAAACAGTTGTCGTACTCCCCCTTGACTCCCACTTCCCTACGGAAAGTCATAACTTCGAAGTCGTAGATACTTCATCCATCCTGGAATCAGCATTAACACCAACAACAACGTCAGTCTCGAAATCCAATGCAGAATAACTCTTGCCAATAGATGCTACTTCGGACTGAATAGGCAATTGAGAAGTAAAGTCTTCTCTAAAAAAATATATATATATATTCGAATAAAAACAAAACTCTATTAGTCCCTCATTATTCCGGTCTTGCTATATGGTGCATAGGAATGGACGATGACAACATCTGATCCTGACCCAAATTTTGTTCAGCGATGAGGCCCATTTCTGGTTCAATGGGTGTATGTAGACAAGCAAAATTGCCGCATTTGGGACAAAGAGCAACCTAAAGAGACTCAAGAGCTGACATTTCATTCAGGAAAAAAAAAACAGTTTGGTATGTAGTTTCGAGCCGGTGGAATCATGGGTCCAATATTTCTTTAAAAGTGATGCCGGTGAGTGGCAAACGTAACCTTCAATGGCGACCGTTATTGCGCCATGATAACCGACTTTTTGATGCCTGAAGCTCGTGATCTCGGCGCCAATTGGTTTCCCAATGGATTTATTGAGAGATCACTTCGCTGAGCCGATAATTTCAAGTATTGGGTCAGACGATTGGCCACAAAGATTCTGTGATATTATTCCGTTAGACTTTTTCCTGTAGGAATATGTAAAGCCTAAAGTCTATGCGGACAATCCCGCTTCGATTCAGGCCTTGGAGAAAAACATCTCACGTGTCAGTCGCCAGTTACCAGCCGAAATTCTCGAACGAGTCATCGGAAAATGGTTTTAACAGATGGACCATATAAGCCAACATGTGAAAAAGATAATCTACAAAAAATAAATGCCAAATAATATTCTTTCGAATGGTAATATACATTCCCCCATTAGATTAGAAGTTTATGTGTTTTTTCTTAAAAAAAGAGTAGGGAACATCGAAACAGATCACCATTTGTATATAAACATACCTTCAAAATTAACAAAACAATTGATTTCGTAGTTTTTTGTTTGTTTTAATTCCCAAAAATCGCCAATTAAGGCTCTTACACTGGGTGTGCCACTTAACAATTTGAAAAAAACTAACTACTTATGTATGTACAGCTATGTATTAAAATAAATAAATATTACATTAAGCAGCTAATTAATCACAGTAGGCATTAACGCACACTAACTATTTAGCACAAGCAAAAAAATTATTTTAATACATACATATGTACATAATATCATTGCGTTAAAAAATGCTATAATTGGTTGAGTGAGCTAACTACTTACATAATTTATAAATTAAGTGTGTACAAAAATTTAATTACAACAATAAATATGAACAACTTAGCTGCTAAATGGTGGCTGGGCATGATTTCAATAAATATTTTTCGTTTTATGTAAAATGCGCTTATACGCCTAAATGAATGCAATAAATAAATAAATAAATAAGTAATGTGATGCATACTTTGAGGAACTCTAGCCTATAACTAGGATTTGTGCGCTTAAAACTAATTAAACTTAGTGGTATGTTTAAGTATTGGACGTCCTTATTTCGGTATAATACAACAGCCGAGCCGACACGCGCTTTCAACAGCCTTTATAAAGGCTACTGTAGGCATAGCTTCTTTTAGTTACACTATTAATGGCACATACTGGGATAAATTCATTACACTACTAATACACTAACACCATTATGTGTTATGCGCTCACGCTGCCAACGGCAACTCGTCGCTCATGCCGTACGACGCCTGCGCAGAGGTGTCGTAGCCCTCCAAATCGGCCAGATCCAACCAGTGACTGTAGTTGCTCTCATCACTGTAGCTGGCTACAGACTTGGCTGTTGCTCTATTGCCCACCCGCTTACGTGTCGCCTGCATTTGACGACGCACTATTTGCAACATATGTTGCACGTATTTGTTGTAACGTTGTTTGGCGAAGCGCAAATCTTTCGCGTCCACACCTTGCTTGTCGACACGTGCCTGATCGTTTGAATAGAAATTCAGCTTCTTTTGCATTTCGGCGCGCGAAACGGAGCGTATTTTCGCTTGTGGATTTACAGCATGTATGGCGGATTCCACTTCGCAGAGTATGCGCCGCGCGCTCAGCAACAGTGCGTTCAGTTCGTGTGTGGTGGCGCTGACCATTTGCAGATTTTTACGATCCCAACGATATTGTTTCACACCCAGTTCGGCGAAGCTGGCGACAAATTTCTGCATGGCGCGATGCCAGTGATGAAGTTCGATCTGTAATGGAAGAGAAGGTAATGATTAGTTGGCGGTTGATTGTGGGATTTTTGGTATGTATGAGCTTAAAGGCTTATTTATGATAGGATTGCTGACTAGTTTTTCTTTAGTTACAATTTCATACTAAAAAGTCGAATGAAAAATAAAGAAGCCTTTTGCAGAAAATATTTTTGAGATATCGATCTGAAATTTTGCATGTTTTTTTTCTGCTCAAAGCGCTACTCATTTATCGAAACCGCCGTTGTCGGAGCTCTATACCGTAGAGGCGTGATACCAACTCAGCGCTCGAAATGAAATCTTTGTATGGAAAACTTTTACATATAGTATAACAAACTATCTTCACGAAATTTGTCATATTGTCCGGATCGAAATACTATATCTTATAGCTGCTGACCAAACGAAATGAAGTGAGTGTATAGAAACATTTTTACTTGTGAAGAGTATTCTATAGTAGATTCAGCGCAACCAAAGTTGACATTTTTCTTGTTTCAATTCTTCTTTCATATTTTCTATGTGACTCCGCGCCTCTATATACTGATTCAACCTCCTGCAATAGTCATTTTGCGAAATGTTTGGGAAAATCCATTCTATTCACACCTGAAAACAAATAAATCCAATTGTCGGGGAAAATCCAGAGTGAAATTTGATAGGTGATAAGCGTGCGAGCCTCCGACTTTCGGCAAGCAAAGCTTTGTAAGTACAAAAGTACGGAAAAGAGGAATAAAAAAAATAATAATAACAAAAGCAAATGCTACGCGCTCAATATAGCTAACAATCAGCGTTTCGCTAAAAAACAACAACAGCAAAAAACCATAACAAAAGCGGCTGCTAAGTGATAGACAAGCAGACCAAGCTCCATGGCATACGAGCGCCAAAAACACAACAAGTAATTCAAAACAAGCGAGTGCCTTATATGCTGTGATAAAAGCGCGCACAAACACACTGTGATATACATTTCAACAGTTGTACGCACACACACATATGTATATATCACACACACACATATGTATATATCACATACATACATATGTATGTATATTTGGATGAATTTCAGTGTCTAGCGGTCTGCGGTCGTGGATACGCCGATACGAAGTGACTAAACTTTTGCATTAGTCATCGGCTTGCTCGTCTGCATGTAAGTGTGTATGCAAAGCGAGCGAATAAGTACGTCACTACGTCACGCAATAACGAAAAAAAGAAAAAAGAGGCTAACCCAAACTAGAGGAAGCGTGTTTGTATGCATGTACACACGGGCTCGTATAATTTGCTTATTAAGTAGTAAATGATTGTCACAGTTGGCGCGAGCTTTCAGCGAACGCCAAGCGCACAGCTGGCCGTTCGGCCGCTCGGCTGCTCAGCTGGTTGCTTGGATGGATGGATGGCTGGTTTAATTGGTAAGCGCGGCGCATGCAGGGCGCGCGTTCAGCTTAAAATCGGTCAGCAGCGCAACGAAAGTGCTTCATATCACAGACATACTGTTTACATACATATTATATTTATGCGCTCACTGTTATTTGCGTTGCTTGTTGTTGTTAAAAAAAATAAATTAATTTTGCAGAATGCGCTTCGTAAGTTTCGCAGTAATCAATTGATTGTATGACGTCCAATATTTTCACATTTTTGTGCATGAATAATTATGTTTTTCTTATTTAATTCACATGAATATATACTCACTTTGGCTGTTCGATTCAGTGTTGGCAGAAATTTATATTTCCTACTATGCTTGCGCCAGCTGGCCATATCGGTGATATTTATCGTATGTAGTGCATTTATAGTTGTATTCTCCGAACGCAGCGCCTTTCTCAGCGTTCGCACTGCTTCCTCTTTGGCCATCATATGCTGTATACTCGGCTCGGCATTTTCCTCCCGCACAAACCCGCATGCATTCACCCACTCAAGTGGCGCCACAGCATCGTTTGTCACACTAGCTAAGCCGCTCAGGTGCATTTCGTCGTTGTGGCGCTTGCGCAGTCGCTTTCGTCGTCCGTGTTGTGCCGCACCTGCCGTGCTGTCGAGTAATTGTTGAAAGACGGCTCTTTGTTGATTGCTAAGCGCCTCGGCGGCGTTTATAGCTGCTAATGCTGCTGGTCGGACGTTGTTGCCGGGGGTGGCTGAGGTGTGCATGTGAACGGCTTGTATGGCGGCCGCTGCACTGTTTGCAGGCATTTGTGTTAATACTGTTAGCACTGTAAACATGAATACTGTTAATTTTGTTAACTGTTTGGTTCGTTGGCCTTGCTGTGTTTGCGTGGCGCTTGTTTTAGCCATTTTGTGGTCGTTTGTTGTTAGCTGAAATTAATTAAAAATTATAATTTTTATTAATTATTAATTAATAGATCGGAAAATTAATACAATAAAAATAATTTTATTTTTATACTTGTTTTATTTAAATAAATATTTTTTTAATTTTTATTTGATTGAAAATTATGTTATTTAATTTTTTTTTTAAATTAATATTTGATTGAAATTATTAAAATAAAAAATATATTTTTATTGTTATCTTAAAATTTGGAAGTAAAATTTGTGTTTAGAAAATTTTTAATTTTATAACCTGAATCTGAATATATGTATGTGATAAATTAATATATTTTTAATCAATTATTTTTTATACGTTTGATTTAAAATATGATTGTATTATATGTACATACGTATATTAAAAAATATTTTAATTTCAGTTTTAAATAATTTTTTTAATTTTAAATTAAAAAGATCGGAAGAAATTGAAATTTTACAATAAAAAAATATATATTTTTATTTATTTATTAGTTTTTTTAATTTTTAATAGTTATAATAATAGTTTAAAATAATTTCATGAAAATGTTTTATTAGTAAACAAATTTTGGGTTAAAAATTTTGATTTTAGTTTATTTCAATTTTTCTTTTAATTTTCTTTTCTAATATATTTTTATAATTTTTATATGTATTTCTTATTTCATGTTTTATATTTTTAAAATATGTTTGTATATTTTTTATTTCAATATTTTAATATTTATTTATTTTTTTTTAATTTTTTCGCATTTGTTTATGTTTTACGCAACCCATAAAGCATAACTCAACTAAACAAACCAGTTGCTGTTGTATCTTCTTAAGCGAACGAAACAAAAATAAAAAATCTCCCTAGTTGACATTTACAACAACTTATCGCCGGCAATAAATCCTACAAATATGTTAATTAATATTGCAAAATACCTGCGAGGCAGCAATATTAACATATTACGATACTAAACTAGTAGTTGCAACCTAAACGGTAGGCAGGCAGCACACACAAGAACAACAGCAACTACAAAATGCTGTAAACAAGTGTCATTCAAAGGCCTAAAACAACGTGTGGCGCATGCGCTGCAACAATAACAAAAACGAGGACGAAGTCAACAGCACTCACTTAGCAGCAGCAGTTGCACGCGGCTCATCTGTCAGTGAAAAATGCAGAAATTCCACACATACATTTGTGGTTGTATGCAGCCATGCCGGATTGTTTAGTGTCTGCAAATTATAAGTTGCATCTAATGCGGTAGCTCATAATGACTAGCAACAGTTTCATGTATATACATACATACACATATAGTATATATAATGTGCATACATACATATGTATGTATGTATATGTAAATGGTTTGGCATAAAACAATTTGGGGATTTCGCTTGCGGTACGCTTGCGCGCTGGACGTGTCTGCGATGGCGTGCCAAATAGTGGCTATAAAACACGTTGATGACGTACCTACATGTCTGTGCAGGTGCGCATGTGTATGTGTGTGTGTGTGCATGTGAGCGCGCGTTGACGCACGCTTGTAGGCGTAAGCCATCGAGCTTATAATAACCATGTCTTTGTCATTAAAATGGAATGAAAGGTCGTTATTGTTTTGAAGTTACCCTACAATGTTTGTTTTTTGTTGGGTTTTAATTTCTTTTGATTTAAAGTTTTATTATTAATCTTTTTTGTCTAAAAGACACAGGTAAATGTTGACCTATATTCATTTATGTTTTGCGGCTATGACGACATAATAACGAAAGTTGTTGTTGGTATGTGCATTATTTTGGTTTCTTTTCGAGAAATTTCCTAGTTTTTTTACTTAAATTGTGATTTTTTGAAATAATTTTTTTTTAATTAGGCTAATTTTTTTTAACTAAATTAATTTCTTTAATTAAAATAATTTAAATTTTGACGAAATTTCATTTCATTTCAATATTATTTAATTTTTTTGACCATTTTTTCATATTAATTTCATAAAAATTTATAACTTTATTCATAAAAATACATGTTATTTTAATTTTACAAATTTTTATTTGAATATTTTAAGACCATTCTTTTTGTTAAATACAGTTTTTAGCATATATTCATATTAACTTCAGGATATTTTTCGTTTTTTTTTCATAAAAATTTAATTTAAATTTTGTAAAGTTTATTTTATTATTTTAAATCAAATAATTAAATTAAATAATTATTTTTTGAATTTAAATTTTTTTTCTAATAAATTTGAAAGTTCTTTACAAAACTCTTAAAACAGCAAAAATATTAATTCTCAAAGAAGTTTTTTTAAAGGCACGTTCTTAATTTAGCGCTAATAATTTTCGAAAAATTTGTGTTTATATTATTTTTTTCTTTTCCAAGCAGTTTGAAGTTACGGCGTGGTGCAAAAAGTTTCTATTTGAAAAATATTTTATATTAAACTATATTTCAACTTTTTTAATTAATTATTTAATAATTAATTTCATATTAATTATTTTTACACTTTTTTCTATTTAATAGTTTGTATAAAATATTATTTTTATGCTATGTTACGCATATTTTTTAAATTAAACTACTAATTAAATAAATTACTCTGTTGCTTTACTTTTTATATATTTTATTTCATAATAATTATTTTTATTTTGTCATTCATAAATATATTTTATTTGATATTAATTAATTTTGTAATCACATTTATTAATTGAAGCACCGCACATAATACTTTTTTCATTAAAATTTTTATTTTATTTCATATGAAAATTTTTATGTTATTTTTATTTAAATTTTTTTAAAAGTTTATTTAATTTTTTTCTAAATTTTTCCATCATTCTTACCTTTTGCCTCTTTTAAAAAATACTGTTAGTTAGTGCCTTTGCACTGGAAGCCAATTCGCTGCTTCTCTCTCTCACTTGTGCGGCTCTTTAACAGCTGATTTGTTGCAATCGCAAATGAAGTTTTTGTGATTTTGTAAATATTTCCGTTTTTTCGAACACACACGTGCTTTTTACACAGCCAAATTACGTATTCGTGACAATAAATTCCGTTATAACACGTGCTTCGCAGTAAATAAATTAATAACGAGCTTAATAATATTTATATTAATTTTAATTACTTTAATTTTCACAGCGCCTTTCAATTGACTTTTAATAACGTGTTAATAATTTAATATAATCTTTACTTAATACTTATTTCGTTCGTTTCAATTATTATTAATTTAAATTATTATTATTTTTTTGCTCCGAGCTGCGTGTTGCTCATTTGTCGATTTAATACTTAATAATAGCGTTGCTTACGTTTCGCAGTCTTTATATGAACTAACTAAAAACATTTGAATGCCGACTCTCTTATGAGCTTGTTAACGCCGGCATGCAGCGTTTACACACACGCACACACATACACACACGCGAACACAGATGCCAATAAGCGACGCGTTAGTCAGCGCGACACGCTTACTTGCGGGCCGGCTTGAGTCTCCCTCACAATTATGAATAAGAGTTACGAGCAATGAGTTAGAAATTAACTGTGTATATTCAATTGAGTCAAATGTTGAAATCACAACAAAAAGCAACAACAACTAATGACAAGAAACAAGAACTATCACGGCAAATCGTGGCAAATGGGTAGGTGTTTATGGTTGTTAGCGGATATAAGTATGTATGTATATGTGTGTAAATATTGTGTGTAGGTGCGTGTCTGTCCGTCTGCGCGTTCCAGCCAACAGGCGCGCAAAAGAACGAAAAACGAAGAAAAACGCGCGCACTCTGCAATTACTCATCGGCATTTTCCGCATGCAACAAGAGGACGGCGATGAGCAGCCAGACGCGCCACGGTATTTATGTATATAATATACATCTACATTTATTTTTCAGTGTATGTGTGTGCTTCTTAGGTGCACAAGAAGGTAAGATTCACCTATAAACGCACGCTTTTTCACACTCTTCAGCTATGGAGACACCCCTAGGGCACAAGCCCCTACGCTATGAACGCAGCGCATGCCAACTATTTATGTATGTATATACATACATTTATATAAATATATGTATATACATATGTGTGTGCAGTTATTTGTTTTGAGACCGAGCCTAAGGCTGTAGCTTGGCTGTGAGCATTGAGTGGGCCGGTGAGTAATAAACCGCTTACTTAGGCACTTGCTTAAAACCAAACGCACACACTTCCACACACAAATGCAGATGTAAATTTTACGCTCTTGCCACGCTTGAGTGAAATGCTATGCAGCAGAAAGGTGTTGTAAGTACTGCTTACAAGTATATAAAATCAGATTTATGCTCAAAGCGTGGTATTTACCTAGACAATATACATACATATGTATGTGTATG
Source organism: Bactrocera tryoni (assembly GCF_016617805.1). NCBI lineage: Eukaryota > Metazoa > Arthropoda > Insecta > Diptera > Tephritidae > Bactrocera > Bactrocera tryoni. The sequence goes on along the minus strand of NC_052502.1, from coordinate 35,533,832 downwards.
CTATCACTGTTACCTGCGCTAGTCACGTTTATGCCTGTATGCGTTGTAATTGCATTCATAATGCAGGCACACACAAACTCCTAGGTACTCCCAGGTATCTACTTGAGTTTTTTTTTTGTCAATTACATGCATTTCAATTATGTGCTTGTGACGTCGCTGTCGTAAGCAACCAATGGCCATTTGTATTGACAGCTGTTAGCGGCGGCGGGGCGGAGACATTTCTGTGAACACATCAGTCTTCAGTCATACGTACATACATAATTCTATCTATTTACCTTAGAGTATTGAGTGTAATTGCGAATGATGAATACATCCGTACATACTATACATACATACATGCATAGACAGGTATGTGTGCCGGAGTAATTATTTGTTTACTCCCTGACGTGTGCATATTTAAAAATAAAGTGCAAATAAGTTCCCCTACTTATGTTTACTTTGACGGTGCTCTTTTCGAATTTTACTTCTTTTTAAAATTTTGTAATAAATGTTCAGCCAACACCCTCATTCGCAATTTGCCATATTTAGAAATTTAGGTATTTTCACACTTTCATAAAGTAGTGACGTCTTTAAGTGTGACGTTGTCGTTTGACTGACTGTGATTAATGTTATGCACTATGCAAATAATTATTGGGTTTGGTCATGATATTCTTAGAAATATTGCTAAAAATAGCGTAATTGTTGTTAGGGAAAAAGAAATCCCACTGGAGTTTCTTTGAGTCTAGACATTTTTTTTGAATTATTTGTGGGCTTGTTAGCTGGCTTGCTTATGGTACAAAGTATAGTACAAAGAACTGACGAATGATATCCTATTTAGCAAAAGAAGCATGAGCAGTAATAAAAACAAACTAAATTACAATAATCAAACTATTTCAATACAACGACAAAAATGTCTTAACAAAACAACACTGACGACCTTCCAAATATTATTGATAAGTTGTTGTCTCTTTTTTTTAATTTATGTTGTCAACTCAAATAAAGTTTTTTAATTATTACTTTCCTCGCTACTTTTACATATTTTATTACGTTTCAAACCTTCTCTGGCCTACAATAAACATTTCAAATCCAAAATCAGCTACATATGAGCAAAACATTATAAAGCTTTGTTCATAATTTTAAAATTCTTAATTTTTATTTTTACGAATAAATTCTCGCAAACGATACATAACACTCAAGAAGTATTCCTTGTTGCCAGTTTGGCCAGCAGAAAGGAAATCGGAATGCATCACACCTAGATAATCGAAGACAACTGTCAACGCGACTTTGATTTTTGACCTGCTTTGATGTGGTGCTTTCGGCCTCGGATCACCTTTCCCACGACAATCGGCCGTCTGATCGTCTGTTTCCGAGTCGTAAGCATAGATCAAAGACTCATCGCCAGTAATAATACGTTTCATGACATCCTACTAATTGGGAAGCATTGTTTCACAGTTGTTAACGCGACGATGTTTTTCGAAAAAAATTAGTCATTTTGGAACCAATCGTGCTTTTACTTTTCTTAGAATCAAATGATCTTTCAAAATGGTTTTCACTGATCCTTCCAATATTCGAACGATGCCAGTAATATCTCTGACTGTTAATCATCGATTTTCAGGTGTCAATTCATTTATTTTACTGACGTGTTGATCATCAGTTGATGTTGATGGCCGTCTTGGACGTGATTCATTGGCAACGTCTTTAAATAATTAAATATTTTGATGTGATACACAGATGTCACTAATAGTTATACCAAAAAAATATTTCGTTTGAGCGAGCCTAAATAACAGCAACTGGATGAACATCAATTTGTATAAGAAAATAAGATTGCCATTTTTTATATTTTCCACGCATTTTTACAAGGACTTCCACAAATATTTCAAGTAAAAATTAGCCAAATCGGTTCAGCCGTTCTTGAGTTTTGGCGAGACTAACGAATAAAAATTATTCTCGTAAGTTGATCTCAGATACTTCAACCAAAATTGCTTTGTAATAAGCCTTTGGAAGAGATATTACTATAAAAAATTTGTCCTATTTAAATTTTGATGACATATGCACATACTGAATTTATTCAATAGCTTAAAAGCAGGATTTTTTATTAAATATGAAGACATCTTTTCTAGAACAATTATTAACAGACTGAGGCAATTTATAAGGACGGTCTCGGTTTTCTTTCAAGGAATGTAACATGATAATGCTGTTCTCATAGACACCCTTCTCTCTATTGAAAAAAACAAAAACGATTTTCAAAAGCTGCGTTTGAAACGAATTTTTTACAAGCACCTTCATTGGCTACAGACCGGAAATGGTAGTACTCACTTGGTATCAATTCCGTACTATATGATGGATGTATTTCACTTCTGGGCGATTGTTACCTTTTTCGAATGTCAAGAATCGATTCTTAATCGACTTCGACTACTGAAGATCGATTCCGAAAAATCGATTATTTTACGTGAAAACTCGATTTTCGAGAAGAATCGGAATCGAGTTTACCATCTAACTGGCAGCCATCGCGTGCACATACATAAAAAATTATTTTTTTTCCATGTAATTTCTATGAAAAACAGAAAATTTGAAAGAGGCACCTCTTAATATTAATATTAAGAGCTCATCTTTTGAGTGACTTTTTTTTACACATTTCGAAAGTTTTGAGGCTATTTTTCAGTTGAAAAAAAAGGTTGGCTCAAAATGGCACACCCTAATATATAATATATTATTTTTTGTCCTTTACAATGGCGAAGAAAAGTTGACGCCATCGCTCATCCACTAGTATGATCTACTGCATCCATCAAGTGTCTACGAATCGTAGACTCTCAAAAAAAAAAAACAAAAGTTAAATCAGATGATCATCATAACAAAGAAAATTTATTGATCTAATCTAAACATAATTTTATGTATTTCGATCAATTAAATCCATAAGTTAAAATTCTGCGAAGTTGTTAAAAATTACAAAAAAAATGATATAATATTTATGAAAAATCATTGTAGGCCCAGATCAAATGCGATTTTTATGTAATTTGAATGAACTAAAGAGAAAAAAGTTCTTGGAAAATTCTGAAGCCTGGACACTAATGGTATATTTAGGGAGAGATTACGTTTGGCCTTGGAAAAATTCACCAATATACACAGAGCTGAGCTCAATGCCCCCGCTTGGTCAAAGTTTAATTATACCCTGAACAGGGTATATTAAGTTTGTCACGAAGTTTGTAACACCCAGAAGGAATCGTCGGAGACCCTATAAAGTATATATATAAATGATCAGTATGTCGAGCTGAGTCGATTTAGCCATGTCCGTCTGTCTGTCCGTCTGTCTGTATATATACGAACTAGTCTCTCATCGTATCCTAGTATCGTTTTGAAATTTTGCAAACGTCATTTTCTCCTCAAGAAGCTGCTCATTTGTCGGAACGGCCGATATCGGACCACTATAACATATAGCTGCCATACAAACTGAACGATCGGAATCAAATGCTTGTATGGAAAACTTTCACATTGGACAAGATATATTCACGAAATTTAGTATATGTTATTTTCTAATGCAAAAGAGTAATTTTTGAAGAAATTGTTCAGATCGGTTAACTATAGCATATAGCTGCCATATAAACTGAACGATCGGAATCAAGTTCTTGTATGAAAAACTTTCACATTTGACAAGATATATTCACGAAATTTGGTATATGTTATTTTTTAAGGCAACAATGTAATCTCCAAAGAAATTGTTCAGATCGGTTAACTATAGCTTATAGCTGCCATACAAACTGAACGATCGGAATCAAACGCTTGTATGGACCACTTTCACATTTGACAAAATATATTGACGAAATTTGATATATGTTATTTTTTAAGGCAACAATGTAATCTCTAAAAAACTTGTTTAGAACGGATTACTATAGCATATAGCTTCCATACAAACTGAACACATAGTTACTAACAGAAATGCACCTGTGAAGGGTATTTAGCTTCGGTGCAACCGAAGCTAACGTTTTTTCTTGTTTTTACTGTAAGGATATGCTTTTCATTCGAAACTGAAATGGACGACAAAACCAGGATACCTAATACATATGTGAGCCACGAATAAACAGGCTCTTTCGTAAATATTGCACTTTGAACGCCGTGAGGTTTTTGTTTAAAGAAATTATCGGCATATCTTTTTCTTTTACTATCAAAAGGGTAAAATACGAGACGAGCGTGTTAACAGAAAATGTGTTGACGGAAGAATTTCGTTTCAATGCGTAAAAGACTATTAAAAAACTGCAGAACCTCTCTCTCGGGACGGGGATTATGAGTGAGTTGCAAAGCCTGGTATTTGTTCATCGAGAGAGGACTTCACTTCTCAATTGCCTATTCTGCGTTGGATTCCTGACGTTTTTTTTTTGGTCTTAATGCTAGTCTCAAGATAGACGAATGTACATATCTATGACTTCGAGGTTGTAACTGTCAGCAGAGAGGTGAGAACCAAGTCGAGAATGCGAAGTATGATGCCTATAGGGTGGGGTCATGTGTAGAAGTTCACGCAAGGGAGGAGAGTTCTCTGAGCGCCATTTCCTTGAGAGTGGAAATGTGAACGTGAGTTAAAGTGAGAGGGCGAAACATCCATCCCCACGGTTGTACGCTGTGTCTCAATGAAAAGGAGAAAGCAGCCTCAGATGAGGATGTACTATCACACCCACAAAATTTTTTGAATGGAAAAACCTTCGATTAAAATCAGGACGTCAAGAACTCTTTGGGCCAGTTTGTTTCCAGCAATTGAATTGGATCCATCTAATGCTCAAAAGATGCCAAAAAGGGAGTATATGATTTCAATAAATCTTTTACATAACACAAAAAATCTTGTTTAAATTGTTTTAGAAAATGACATTTTTGTATGAAGAACCAAATAAAAAATAAATCTGTAAAATAAAATAGAGGTCACTTTGAAGTGAGAAAGTATGGACAGAACAGACATTAAAAGTCGGAAAAAATTTCTAGAATTTTGTAATGTAATGAAAATGCAATTAGATTATGTCATAAGTTTCGCCTCATAAAATAAGTAAAATAGCTGGAGACCTGAGTTTGTAGCACTCAAAATGTCGGAGACCCTATAATGTATATATATTGGGTAGTCGTATTTTGCTACACGAAGTAATACAGCATCGTCTTCGTAAATTTCACAAATGTCATTGATGGCTTGAGTGGCATTCTTTCCTTTTTTATACAAAAATTTCAAAATATAGAGAATTTCGTCATTATTTTCACTCGTTTTGAAAGCTGTAATTTTTTGTAATTTACCCGAATTTAATATATTTTTGGTTAAAAATCTCACCTTTCCAACACTATATGGTATGACACAATGTGATTGGTAGCATTGGAGATATACGACTGCAACGACATCTATTGACTAAATAAGAAAAGACTTACGACTACCAATATAATTCATTTCCGCCTGTACATATGTCAACTTGTGCCTCAGTTTTTGAGATATCGATTTGAAATTTTTCACGCCTCCTTTTCTTCTCAAGAATCTGCTAATTTGCAAAAATCGACGATATCGGATCGCTCCAGCATATAGTTGCCATCCAAATTGTGTGATCAAAATCAAGATATATCTTATCTATCTATCTTTTTTTACTCCTTCATGCTATATAAAATGCATTTGGGAATGAAATTGTAGTTACGATCAACTGAAGTTAAGGTTTTTTGTTACTTTTATTTAGTACTAAAAGAGTGCTTGATAACTAGTCGAGCCACAGAAGAAAATAAAATAAACAGTGTTTTTACGTTCACAACAGTATTATTTGCATTACCACTTATTCGTATTGCATTATAAATAAATAAATAAATTAAATAAATATTATAGAAGATTCTCATGACATTACATATTCACTTGCACTTAAATATACATATATGGAACATAATTTACTATCACGTCATTAACTTTCTGACTTAAATCCTAGATAGAGTACAACATTACTTTATTAAAATATATATTAAATAATTTAATTAAATCACAGCTTCTTATTTGGTTGCCTTTTTAGTTCTTCTATGCTTTCATTAATTTTATCTTTTGTTTAAGTCATTTGGAATGTTTCATTTTAATTTTAAATTTCGCTCTCTTCTTCCGCAGAGTCATCGCCATCATCAGCATTCAAAATGGACGCGTCCTTTTCCAAACTTTTATCGAGTATGGTCGGGTGAGTGTTGGTCTTGCATGTATATGACATTTCAATGTGCCGAGGGTGGCGCGGTAGCGTTTTCCAAATTCGTAGCAAATAATTTTGATAGAAAAATTTAACAAACCGCAAATCTGTATGATGGACACCATGTTGCTCGGCAACATTTGTCTTTGTGTAGAAATTGATTTGTGCAAACATTTCGGCGCGTGGAATGCTGACCACATGTCGTTCACGGCGTGGAAAGCAGCCATTTATGTCGGTCTCGATTTCGCAAAGTATACGCTTAGCGCTCTGCAACAATTCCTGCAGCTCGCGTGTGATGACACCTTGCGTACGTAGGTATTGTTGGTCCCATTTTTGTTGTATTTCATGTAGATAGTCAAAGGAAGCGATGAATATTTGTAGGCTGCGATGCCAGCAAACGGGAGCAATCTAAAAATAACAAAAAAGCGAAAGGAAGTTATTTAATAAGCGTTGCCAAGCGATCAAAAAAATATAAGAATATTATAAAAAAAATTATTTTAATAATAAATAAATATTGCATAAAAAGGCGCGCATTCCGCAGCAGGTATAACTCTACTCATGTTTGAATGTGAAAAATTTGGCCTGCAACCTTTGGCTTTGATTGATTTATCGTGCTATTGCAGCCACAGCCGCCGCTGCCACAACCACCGCCTGTGCGCACGGAAACCTCTTTTGACTTATGCAAATCATCGCATTGCGCCTCCAAGCATTAAAATGTTGCTGCAACTGGTTTTGTGCAACAGCATACGTTTTTGAAGTAGCATGTTGTGCAGTAAGCACCGTACTTAGTTTGCTTGTCGGCAGTCGGTGACTACACCGCCTTTGCCATCGATTGCCTCCGTCACCTTCATGCTTAGGTTTTGCTTATCTAAACATCTCGCTATCCTGCGCGGCCTTTTGAGTACCTAATGAGAGCGTAATCGTATGCTCCAACGGCAGTGGTAAGTGCTCGCGTCAGCACTCTCATAAAGCCCTGAGGGCAGTCATTGTCAAGTTAACGCTTCAGCTGCCATGCAACCTTCTTACGTTAAGTATTTTGAACTATAGCATTGATAGGATGTGGCGACAATAAAGGGTGTGCTCTAGTGTGAGTTGTTTAATTTAAGGAGTTGCTCGCAGTGAGGATCTTCTGCTTGGGGTTAGATGCTTTTTCAGTTTTAGCGTTCTTGCTGTCTCATATTTAATTATATTTTTGGTAGTTATGTATAGATAAATAGTTTAGCAGCTTGAATTGTAGGATGACGGATCTTTTACTCGGGAGAACAAAAAAGTTCATTGATGTAAGCGTCATGCAAGCCTATTGAGTTTTCGAATTATTATCTTCTTCCTAGAATTCTCTTCAATCATTATATCAGTGGTTAGGTTAGGTTAATCTGCGAGATCAATAGGCCACGCATAGACAAGTTTGGTCCTTTACGATACCAGATGGAGTTCATCCAAGTCCAAGAAGAGTACTCATCGTTTAGGATGCCTGCGTCTGACGCAAATTTTAATAGACTCGGCAGCGTCACTGTCGATACCTCCTCCAGTGCATCATACTGTGGGGAGCCCAAATGCTTACTGCGTTGTCTTGTCTATCAGTGGTTAAGATGTTAACAATTAGGAAATATTGAGGTCTGGAATTATTATCTTCATATCAGGAGTTAAGATGATAAAAATTGCGAAACATTGGGGTAACCTCAAATATTCTGTGATTGTGAACTTTAATAATTCGTGCTGGGTTAAAGCTTCAATAAAAAAATTTTGAAAAACTAAGTCAATCAAAAGTGTAGCTGTAGTATACTCAAATGAGCTCTTTACCTACCGCTCTTTAGATACCCTTAAGATCTCTGAATGGAATAATCTCAAATATTCTGAAAATAAACTAATCATATTCGCTCCTGTATAAATCCACTTTATAATCTAGGTACTCATAATGTAGAAATATTGCATGTATGTACCCCTCTTCAATGTACTATTCCGCAGATGAGCTCTTCAGATGAGCTCTTCTTATGTAACACTCTTGCTTAAGATCTTTGATTGGCTCTCTTCAAGGTACTAGTTCTGAGAGTCAGCTAAAATTACGCAATGACAAACAAACCTTTCGTTCTGACGAGCCTTTATACCTCTTTTTCAGTGATGATCATTTGATGTGTCACACAAAATTGTACATGAAAGACCAAAAAATCTGGATTAACTTTAATTTGTTTGCACAATTTATTCGCACAAATGCGTAAAAGTTTTTCCATATTTATTATATGAGTATTTGCATATACGAATATCAGCGCACAAATGCTACAAATGAGAAGTGGAGCGTGCCATGAGTACTTAGGGAGGTGTGTAGTGGACAGGTAAAAATCCCCTGAAGACACACTGATGACACCACTCACTCCAGAACGCCCCCAAGCATATTTGCTCATATAATCAGTTTAGTGCCGGGTTTTTTCGCAAAAGCCCCAAGCACTGCTGGTGGCGTTGGGTACACGTAAGTGTTGAGGAAATTTTTTTTAACAATTATTTGATCATGAGTGCGATTGTGACGTAAACGTGAGCAAATGCTGGAATATGGTGTTTGAATGGAAAATTGTAAAATACAATATAAAATGTATTGCAAATCCCGCAGTAAAGCACATATGTATGTATGTACATGTGGCGAATTATTGCTCGACAAATTGCAACATGTGATGATGTGACGTGTCGCGGCGTCTAAGTGTCTGGTAATTCATTTTCCATATAATAATTTGTAAGTGCTCATTTGTGGGCCTTGTCATACATGCCTACGCGCCGGCTCATGTACTTTCTGTGAATGGGGTTATTTGGCGCGTGGCGGCTTTCAACCGAACGCCGAGTACGTCATGCATTGCAAGACCTATGACTGACCGCCGTTCATATAAGCATGCGTCTGGCGTGTGTACTGAGTCATCAGCAGTTATGAAAGCAAGTGAATTATGTTTCTCACTCGCCTTCTTGCGATGCTCGCAAAGACGCATTGCAATTTCTTTGAATATTAAGACTTTCATTTTAAATTTCTGTCGCGAATATATTTGCAGTTTTAATGCTTTTATATAATATATTTATCGTTTCACTTACCGTTGCATTACGCTCCAATGTTGGTAAGAATTTATATTTCCTTTCGTGTCGGCGCCAGGCGCGCATGTCGTCAATATCGATGCCATGTAAAGCGCTGTTTCTAAGGCTTTTGTATTCCAGACGTACGGTTTCGCGTAGATTTTTCATGTACTGCAACAAAATAAAAATATCATCGATTAGATGTATTTCGAAAATAGCACATTTGCCGCCTAAATATTGAAATTTGTTGTTATCAATATAAGCGTTGATGAGTAAATATATTTAAACTTCTGTTGCTGTCTGAATTCATCGAATAGATGTATTCGAAAATAAATATAATCCAAAAAAATTATATAAAAAAATTTGCAAATTCAAAATCGAAAATAGCATATTATTTCAAATAAAAAAAAAAAAATTTAAAATTTCGAAATCGAAAATACCATATTTTTCCAATTTAAATAAAAAAATTTCGAAGTCGAAAATATCATATTTTTCCAATTTAAATAAAAAAAAAATACAATTTCAAAATCGAAAATAGCAAATTTTTTCTAGTGAAAAAAAAATCTTTAAAATTTCGAAATCGAAAATATCAAGTTTTTTCAAGCTAAAAAAAAACTTTACAATTTAGAAATCGAAAATAGCATATTTTTTCCATTTAATTAAAAAAAATTATAGTTTCGAAATCGAAAATAGCATATTTTTTCAAGCTAAAAAAAGGGATTTTAAAATTTCGAAATCGAAAATAGTATCTTTTTCAAATTAAAAAAAAATAAAATTTCAAATTCCGAAAAAGCATATTTTTTGTCAAAGTAATTGTAAACCATTAAAATTTAGAAAAATGTTTGAAAATGTATTTTTCTCTTCTAATTATATTATGAGAAAAAAATAATTTTTGTTGTACCATTTTTTTTTTGTTAATTCAAATACTCCAGTAATCTGTTCATTTTGCGTTTTAAAAATGAGAAATAATACAATATTCATTAATTTTCATATTTAGATATCTAATTTTCCGTTTAAATGTCCGCTTACCAATTTAATATAATCCTGACTCAAATTCTCAGCCAGCTCATCACCACTCCAGCCGTTATCACGTCCGCAAACATTGTGCCACGCAGGCTCGTCATTATGCTTATCCAAAGAGCTGTCGGTATTGTGCCGCTTATAGACACGTCGTTCTACATGTTCGTCGCCAATATCGTCTGTTTTATGCTCGCGATGTATGAAACGTGCGAGTTGGTGCAACAGTTCCCAAGTATCCTCCGCGGATTCGAACGACTCCGAAACAGCGCGCACTTGCTGCCGCAAAGCGGCGGCAGAGGTGTGCTGTGGAAATTGCGCCAAAATCGTCAACACGACGACGACGAAGAGTGCACAGCCATAAGTGCTGGGTTTTGTTGAGGTAGTGAGGCGACGTTGTGGGTGTGCCTCAGCTGTGACGCAAACATCTTTCACCTGGTGGCTGAAAGCTGTAAACGGTTTTTTTATGTTTTAAAAGTGAATGCAATAAGTGGGAATTTTTTTCGTATCTAATGAAAGAGAATTAATTGTGAAATTGCAACTAAAATTATGTGTAAAGCTATTAAATATCATAATACAACGTGTACAAACGCCCAGTGGGCCAACTGGCTAGTATAGACTACAGTTTAAGAAAAAATCCCCACACTCTATTTCATAAGAATAATTCTTCGTTTAATATCTCAGCGAATGTGTCTCTGGTTTATCAGCGTACTTACAATATTAGATATGCATCAGTTAAGCAGAGACATTACACCATGAAAAATTCCCAGGCGGCCAGCAGCAATATATCAATAGCACCCATACACCACCCTACACACGCAAGCAGTAAACTAGCAGTAAATATTTGCTTGAGTGAAAGAGTTCTTTTGAGTACTGTTGAGCGGTAAGAAAAGAGACTCACACACCCATTCAACATAAGCGGAAAGTGGGCGCGCTGGAGGCAAAGCAAATGAGCGTAGCTAAGAGCAATTGAATGAAAGTCGCGCTCACACACATACATGCTCAGCGGCACGCAACACGCTGCTCATGCACTTGTGAAAGACTCAGCGTAAAGGTATTTTTGTGAATGAAAATTTTGTACAGCTGATTACTACTATGCACGCCTTGGCGGGAAGGGCATGTGGTGGTTGTGGTATTTCCAGTACATGCCTACTTACTCGTACATGCTCGCATATTTGCGAGCATTGATATACTGTTATGTGCGCTGTAATTAGAGCGAGTGGCGGGTGTGAAATGCGGGCATGTTAAATTATTTGTGCCCGCAGTTGGCAGAACACGTTAGAGTTTACTCAAATTTTGACTCGCTTGCTTAATTGGCTCTCTTATGTGAAAATTTTATTTTGTTGCTCGCATTTTGAGTTGAATTTGCTTGATTTTGCTGGTTTCAAATATTTAAAATAAATGCTTTGCGGTATTATGGTTATCAATTACTTAGTATTTATTCATAAATTAAGAAAATTAATTATAACAAAAAATAAATTCTTAATCATTTAAAAAATGTAGTTTAAAATTAAAAAAATTGAAAATTTCTATTTAAAATTCATTCATAAATTAAAAAAATGAATTACAACAAAAAATTGATTCTTAATAATTTAAGACTTTAGACAAAAATTTTTAATATATTTTTAATATTAATTAAAAAAAAAATAATTTATAAATTTAAAATACATTTGCTTAGTTAATTAAATAAAATCTCACGCATCTTTTCATTCTTTTTAATCAATTGAAGAAGTTGATTTTCTTTGATATTGACATTAATTAAGAAAATTAATTACAACAACAATTAATTCTTAATAACTTGAAAATCTTAGTTTACTATTTAAAAATATTGGAAAAATAATATATTTTTTAGATTAATTACAATTTGTTAGAATAAAATTTCTTAAATAATTAAATCAAATAAATTTTTTTTTATTTTTTGACCAATTATTAATTTATTTTCGATTAAAAGAAGTTAAGATTTTCTAATATTTAAATATTATAAAATTTTGGGTTTTTTTGATTTTGACATTAATTAAGCAAATTAGTTACAACAAAAAATTTAATTCTCAATAATTTAAAAAAATTATTTTCCAATTTGTATAAAAAAATTTAAACTTAATTTACAATTTTTAAAAAATATTGTAGATTAATTAAAAACATTAATTCACAATTTTTCAAATAAACTTTTTTAATTAATTAAAAAAATTACTTTTCACAATTTTCAAAGTTTTTCGGCTGATTATTAATTTAGTTTACAAGTAAACGAAGTTTGTCATAACTTTGTAAATAAACTTTTTTAATTAATTTCACAATTTTTACACTTTTTGCTGGTTATTAATTTAGTTTAAAAAAAAATTCAAAATGTAATATACAAAATGTAATTTTTTTGGTGATTAATAAAAAAAAATTAATGATATTAATAAAAAAATTTAATTAAAACACTTAATTAAAAAATTTTCAAATTAATTTTTTAAAAAAAGATTAATGAAATTAATAAAAAAAGTTAATTATAAAAATTAATTATGAATTTTTAAAATTTGTTTGGTGATTAATAAAAGAAAAATTAATGATATTAATAAAACAATTTAATTAAAACAATTAATTAACAAATTTTCTGCTGCTTAGTAACCACATATTTTCATTAGGTCAGCTTGGAATCTTGTGTCGCTGTTTCACAGTTATTTATAACAAATGCATTTCAAATCTTTTACTTTTAACCATATTCGGACATTTGCCGACAATTCTTAACTCAATCGCCTACTTAATCGAACACGAAATCGAGCAACAACAACACAGTAAGTGATGTACAAATTAAAGATGTTGTAGAAATCATCGAGCCATTCAATCACTATGCCACCTCACTGCCAAAATTAAAGCTATTACTCATGTATGAGTACACGCCAGATGATACCTTCGCATCGGCGGCTAAACGACCAACTGTTGCGGTTGATGAGCCTGCTTTTATGGTCTTTTATGCGTTTTTTTCTTTTCAAATTGATATTTTAATTTCTTGCTTTTGAATCATCAATAAACCTCAATAATTGGCTTATTTTTAAAAATGCGTTGTGTTTTCTGCATGTCTGCAGATCTTGATTGAAGATTAGTGTACAGTTGAACTTTGGACAGCAGAAAAAAATTTTGGATTTGCCAACAAAAAAATCACTTCATTGTTCTTACTCTGAATTGAAAATGGCAGCTTTAATTGAAATAAGAAATTCAAATCACAGAAAGCATTAAGCAATCAATTAGGTAGAGCGGAAAGTTAAAGCTTTAAGGAGTTTGATGTCATATTTTTTTTGTTTTCATTTTGAAAAATTTGCGGAGCTTTCTTGAAAATCTAAATAATTAAATAATAAACATATTACAATGTTTTTATAACTAGTTTTGTTTTTTTTTATACAAATTAGTCATTTTCTCAGTTAGCTTAGCAATAATATAAGTAATTAGTATTTGAATTCTATATGCGAAAGCCTTATTAACTAGAGCTTAAAGTTCTCAAAACAATTTCGGTCTTAAATTATGTCACATCAAACCTGTATTTTTATAACCTGAACTGTATTGTATTAAGTTTGCTGTGGATATGTGAAGTTCACCTAGACGAAAACGTCGGAGAGCCTAATCAGTCTGTATTTCTATATATGCGAACTAGTCCCTCAGTTTTCGAGATATTGTTCTGAAATTTTGCACACATAAATTCTTCCCCAAGAAGCTGCTCATTTGTTGGAATCGCTGTTATCGAACCACTATAACACATAGCGGCCATACATATTGAACAATCGAAATCAAGTGCTTGTGTGGAAAACTTCTTTATTTGACGAGATATTTACACGAAATTTAAAAAGAATTATAGCTGAGAGAAATTATACAATCTACGAAAAAAAATGTTCCGATGGGATCACTGTAGCACATATCTGTCATGCAAATTGATCGTTCAAAATAAAGTTCTTATATGAACAACTTTTTTATTTGACGAGATATATTCATGAAATTTGGCGTAGAGTATTGTCCTAGCGATTGTTTCAATCTTCCAAGAAATTGTTCAGATCGAACTACTTTAGCATATAGCTGCCATACAAACTGATGGATCGAAATCAAAATTACAATCCTTTTCCACACTTCTAGGCCTAAATAAATGCATCTGTGAAGGGTATAAAAGTTTCGGTGAAGTCGTAGTTAATGTTTTCTTCTGCTTTCAATTATTTGTACCATAATTACTACACTACTTCTCAACAATAAACAATTTTAGGAAAGTGGCAGTGAAACATTCAGTGATGATGTAAGCATTTTTGTCGTCATTTCTTAAAAAATGATTTTCTTTTCTTTTAACTTAAGCCGGATTTTACACAGTATTTATAAAATTTAACTTAATAACATGATATAATTCAGTATTCATGTTTATTTAGAGCGCATATTTGCGTACTTATGATAATTCTAACGCCAATAGTAATACAAAATATTCAAAAGTCATATTTAAAAATAAATGAATTTCGTCGCCTAACAAGTTTTTCACACCTAATCGATTTGTAAATATTTAGAGACTATATAGCTATTAATAAATAATCGGTAATGAGTATGCGAATATTTATTCATAAGTAGGTGAGCACATGGGCTGCAACATGTGAGCTAATAATTGCTATATTTTCAAAGGTCGTTCATTGGCTTATTACTTTACCATAATCAACGCAATAAATAAGCTTCTTTAAAATTTATTAGCACTTCCATAAATACATGACAACCAAAAGATATTCATATGTATGTTAGTTTCTGTGTATATGAATAGTGTAAGGAAATGCTTGAGTCAGGTGAAGCGAAACTTTAGACATTTGGACGCACAATTAATTGATAACGAAATTATTCGGCACGCGACAATGCGCAATTGAGACAATTAAACAATAAATTACACCCACATAAATATACGTATGTATGTGTTGCGTTCCTTTCACTTCCGAATCGGCAACACACAGCAAGGCGAATGTCACTCATACAACATGTAGGCCAGACAGCTAACTATTTAAAGTGGCGTTATCAGTTCGAAAACACGCACACTGGCACATATATTAATGCATGTTAGCATGTGTGCCGCTTATTATCAGCTACTGTTAGTATTGAACCAACTCTACATCCACATTTTCTACACAGATGGGTGTTAGCTAACGGCAACGTTATTTCAATTGGCCGCTGAATAAAATGCGCTTGATGAGCGTTTGTTGGAGCAATTATCAGCGCAAAGGCAATTTCTCGTGAATTTCACCAGAATTTTGCATTAGTCACTCATCGGTATTTGCTGGCGAGTGTGTTGTAGAGCAAGTTGCTGCTGAGAGTTTTTCAAACATCAGGCAAGTGGCGAAGCAGGCAGTCAGGCAGTCAGCCAGTCAGCTAGTCAGCCAGACAAGCAATAAAGCGTGCGTAGCTTTACAAACAGCTTACAACTAGCATTTTGTGGGTGTTAGCTGTTGGGGAGGGGCACTTGAAGGGCTGGTACGGATATAGAAATTTTGTTTTTTGTGCTTTTATGGTCTATTGCTTAAACAATTTGTGATGACTCGATGCTTCATTGGATGCAAATTGATTGAGTAAATTGAAATAAGAATCTGAGCGTTCACATAATGATTTATGAACGGATCTGTGACCGTTACTTGCATATGCCAAAAATGTTGTGGTTCCGATTAAAAAAAACACGTATAATTCTCGTAAGCTGCCGAAAAATCGGGATCTTAATACCGAAGCTTCGGGATTATTAAATGCTTTCATATTTTTGTTATCGAAGTATAGAAATGCTGAAGCTTCGCGACTATTACATAGCATAATGATGATGAAAACTTTCAAAAAGTTTATTGCACGTTTACTAATTTAACAGTTTCAAAATCTCGAAATATCGGTATGCCAAAATTTGGGGTTTATTAAACACTATTATGTTTTTTATGAAGAAAAGGAGTAAATGAATAGAATTCAAACTATTTGAAAGCTCC
Organism: Bactrocera tryoni; assembly: GCF_016617805.1. Classification (NCBI taxonomy): domain Eukaryota; kingdom Metazoa; phylum Arthropoda; class Insecta; order Diptera; family Tephritidae; genus Bactrocera; species Bactrocera tryoni. Next base: position 35,517,664 of record NC_052502.1, on the reverse strand, counting down.
GATAAATCGGGATTAAAGTAAAAATTTCGGGATTATTTAATGTTTTCATATTTTTGATGATAAAAACTAATAAATTTCTGCTAGAAAATCAAACAAGCTCATAATCCCGAAAATCGGGATTGAAGTAAAAATTTCGGGACTATTAAATGGTTTAATTTTTTCGACGATAAAAATAATACATTTCTCTTAAAAATCAAACAAGCTCAAAATCCCGATACATCGGGATTAAATGCTATCATATTTTTGGTTATGAGAAATATTGTATGGCTAAATGTGCGTTAAAAAATGTTATAATTTCAAAATCCTGAAAATCTGGTTTGAAACATCGAATCCTGAAACAAGTAAACTTATGCCAATTTCATACCTACAACGCATATTTATGTATGACACATGCGAAACCCTAATTATACAAATAAAGTTATTATTTATAAATATACACACATATGTACGTACATATGTATGTATTACATACATATAAAACAGAAGCTATAAATAACAATAAATACTTGATCTTGTCTAAAATTAGCCACAACTGATATTTGATACGGTTGTATAAATTCGGTTGCCAAACTCGTGGGCCGTCTCCCCCACATTTTAAAAAAAGAACAACAACACAATTTCAATTACTAGGTCGCCGACGAAACGTCATCGTTAATGAGCCTACACACATAAATACGTACACGTAAATCCAGCAGATCAAGATTTTTTCCTCCACTCATCACTTATACGCCTTCATTAATATTTATCCCAGCTGTTTGCCTGACGCATGCGGTGCGAGTATTTTGACTTTATGTGGGCGCGCTTGCCCAAATTTGCATACTCAGCACAAAAGCAAAGCACAACAACACACAAAAAGGCACTTCTTTTGAGCATACTTATACACATGCATATATTTGTGTGCGTGTGTGTGTGTGAATCGGACGCCAATTGCTAATTAAGCTATTAGGCGGCAGCGAACAGCGCCGGCTGCTATGCCAAAAACAACAAAAAACTGATGACAACTTAAAATTTGAGCGTACACTCATACAATTTCGTGTTGCTATCGGAAATGTTGTCGTAGGTCAGCAACGACATTGACTGCTTTTATTGGCTGTTCGATTGTAGAACGGTTTATTTTAGTGCGATAACAATTTACAAAATTAGGGTTAGGGAGGAGTAGAGGTTTTTTCATTCAAGCGAATTTTGTACGTGAGAATATTTAGATTTTATTTAATAATAATTCAGTCAAACTGTTTTTAAAAAATATGGTTTTAAGTTTTGGTGTTTTTGTTTTTTTTGTTATTGAGAAAAGTTTAAATTTTTCACATTTTTGGGTTATTTTAGCTAGGTGTTGATTTCAGTATGATTTTTGAATACTTGACGAAGAATGGAATTTGGTAAGCAAAAATAATATAAGTGAAGAAAAGTCCGTACAAAAAAAAAAATATTGTGGGTAAAATATAAAGCTTCACTAAGTTTTTGTATGCTGATTTTTTTGTTTTTAGACACTGAATATATGCTTCAGTTATTTCTTAAAATATATTAATACAACGTTAGAATACCTTTTCAATAAAAATAAAAAAAATGACACAATTTCTCCAGAATTACAATCGATCTTCATGAAATTCTACACAGGTCTTTGAGATACAATCCTTAAATACTTGGACGAAGGACTTTTTTCGATTACAAATATTTGAAACAAAAAAATGTCGGAAGTTTTATTTTTTTTGCAAAAAATTCTGCCAAAAATCCAATTTTCAGTTTTTTTCCTTCGACCAAGTTCTTGGTTAAGGTTTTAAATAAAGTTATTTAATATTCGTAATTTTTCACTTAAGATGATTCTCTAAAGAGTTATCCTGCCAACGCATGCGCTCTTCTTTCCCAGGAGTCACCGGAAACTTCGTCGAAATGGCCGAGCTTCAAATATTTTTTTTCCAAAAATTTGGAAACTTCTTGGTTAATAGTGTAGGTTTGTAACAAGGAAAAATTCTAATACAAATATTTGATTTTTTATATGGGAAAAAAATTGTTGAAAAAGGCTATTTTTTATCCGAGGAAACCTATGTAACCCCTCAAGCTAAATTTCAATAACCGCAGGCGAAAGACTTAGTGATAGTAATGCGACTAAGTGTAGCCCGATTTTTTTTTATTTCGCTGGATTTGCAGTGCTTGGCCGTAACCTTAGTTTTGTAGTTCTAGTTTCTTAAACCAACTTGAAGTTATTTGTTTAGCTTAAGCTGATCCTTGCACGAAGAATAAAGCATGTTCCCACTTGGACAGCTTTGAAGGCTTGTCTTTTATGATTCTCAAAACTGTTAATATGGTGCGACAGAGCCTTATATTATATACCGAAAATGCATTTTAATCTTATTAAACAATTTTCATGGCGCTGTCGGGGACATTGTCCAGTGAGAACTAATTCACTTGTCGAGATCAAACTTGGTAAGAATAAGTTTATTAGAGAACCTTTTTGCATTTCACTCTGGGTCAGACGGATCTCTCAGACGCACAAGTTTTGGTTAGCGTTTTATAAGTTCACGGTAGGTCAATTGAGTAAAATATTGTAAACATTTTAAGAACTTTTTTCATTGAAAATCTCAATACATAATCACATAATTTAACGTACACGTGCTAGGATAAATTTTTTCAATATTTCACAAGAACAAAGCACACTAAGCCTCAGCTTGTCGACCCTAAATAAAGTACGAAATCGCGTGAATATACCTTTATATTACTCACCAGTAACTGTTTTATTCTCCATTATTTTAACAGACAAATTTTTTTTATTCGTAAATTTAAAAAAAAATTTATAAAAAAATTAATAACTCTGGTCACAAAAATTTCGCCGCTTCTAAATCTTTTCAGTCTGCTTGCTTTCACTAATTTCAATTAATTTAGATTATTTTACGTATTGAACACCGGCAAACAGTATCGATTACAAATGACAGGAGTAGTTTACGCTTTCGATCTGAAGCAACTGTTGCCGTTGTCACTGCAGACCAATGTATTTATACTCATATAGAATATCGATATATCAAAATGCAAAAAAAAAAAACAGATAAATAAATGAAATGGTGTATTTACTCCTTATGCCTCACATTGTTGTTGTTTTTTTCTGTTTGCTATTATTATTAGCAGTTTTACCATCGTTACACTCTGCGGCACTTACCATAAAATTCTTCGCATGCCCGGATACTTATCAGAGTTATAAAGATTAAACGGTATGCTTGTACATTTGCAGTGGGCAACAATCGCATAGCTTTGCTATGTAGTGAAAAAAAGAGCATTTTTACGTGCGTATGTATATACAGACATATATGTACTATATGTACCCACATGCTCACGTAATTAAAGCGAAATCAAAGTGAAAGACAGAGTGGTTTTATAAAAGTCCCAAGTTACTTATCCAATTGTAATTTTTTTTTTTTTTTTTAAATGTTAATCGGCCAAACACCGATTTGCTAAGGAAAGCAGGGGAAGCGCTCTCCAATATTTAGGAAAAAATTTAGCTCAAAATCGGAAGTTAATTCAATTACGCTCATAAGTCATACATATACATACATATGTACGTATATAGAATGAAATCAATCATATTTATAGGTTTGGACATGGCATGGCAAGGGCGTCTAAAATTATTATATATACACATATACATACATATTTATGAGTTAAACCCTTCAAGTGTTCATTAGCTTTACTTTGTTGCGAATTCTTGGAAATCATTATTTCGGTAATTGCTGGGGGAAGTAATAATACACGTACATACATATATGATGTTATAGGGACATAAAATATCACTGAAATAGCGCCACCACGCTAGATTAATATTACCTCCAAAGAAATACTCATATAGTAACTTATGAGTAAGTTTTTCTGTTGTGGCAGTATAATACATTGGTAGTCGAAAAAACCTTTTCGTATTTCTAATACAAATTCAACTTATCTTTTTTTATATTTAAAATGAACTTTATTACCATTTTGGTCAACCATTTTTTGTCATTTTCCACTAGACATAATTCCATCGGTGTAAAACTTATCTGGTTTCTCTCTAAGCCAACTTTACTCCATTAAGAGAGTACTGCATTGACCGAAACAAATGGTAGTCCGATGGTGCAAGGTCAGGGCTATATGGTGGTTGATACATCCACCCAACTTCTCAGTCAAGCTCTCTCAGTTTTTGCCGAGTCATTAAAAATGTGTGTGGTTTTTTTCGATTGCTTGTTTCAATCTCATCAATTGTTGACAGTAAAATGTAGAATCAATCGTTCGAATAGGCGGGATCAGCTCAGAGTGGAGGATTCCTTTCCAATCCCAGCAAACACTCAGCATAACCTTTCGAGGTGCCAATTCTGGCTTTGCGATGATTTATTGAGCTTCACCACGCTTGAACCATAATCTTTTGGGCGCATCTTTCATCCACTTTTCGTCTCCTGTTACCATTCGAATCAGAATGGTTCGATTTCATTTCGTTTCAGCAAGCATCTGCGACTCGATGTTAATTCGGTCCATTAAATAAATCATGTCGTACCCAAACATAGATCTTCTTTTTGTAGCCAGCCTTTTTTAAATGGTTCAAAGCGTTTGATGATGGATGTTAAGTTCCTTAGCGATGTCATGGCTGCTTATGTGATGGTTGTGAACCTTTTCAGCGATAGGTCGACCAGAGTGAGGTGCATCTTTCACATCGAAATTTCCAGAACGGAAGCGAGCGAACCATTATTGTGCTACACGAAATGATACAGCATCGTCTCCATAAACTCCGTAAGTTTTATTGATTGCTTGCGTGTCATTCTTTCCTTTTTTGTACAAAAATTTCAAAATATAGCGATTTTCTTCATTATTTTCATTCATTTTTGAACAGCTGTAACTTTTTGTCAACTTCTCCGAATTAAAGGGAAGACTCGTTCTTCATGATTATTTGTTGGTCATATTTATAAATTTTCTCTGTTAATTTAGATTGCCTAGCTCTGATTCTTTTAATAGGTGTATAAAGTGCTGCCAATCAATCATAGGTAATGCCTTTGATCACTATTTTCTATTCTTTGGTAAATATTTATTGGTGGTAGTTAGTAGGCTGAAACACCCCTAGAAGACTGCCAGCAGTAGTTCCATCCCAGTGTTAGAGTTACCAATCTCACATTCAAGCAGAATTACATCTGGCTGAGCATCAAGAAGAAGGCACTGAACTGGTCCCGCAACTACAGACCGTGCCAACGCTCCAGTTGCTTCATAATGGCCTATACCTAGGCAGATCGACATTTTCGAATTTCCAGTCGTCAGTCAACTCAGGTACTGTTTAACAATCATAAGGATATGACAGCTGCACTGCTTTCTACCAGAACTAGATTACTCAGTTCGGCACCCCGCTTATTATTACCACCGATCAAGGGTTTCACTTTAAGTTTACGCTTTTCATGGCTTTGACACAATTAATTGATGCCCATCGCATCAGGACAACACCCTATCATCCGAAATCAAATGGACTGGTAGAAAGTTGGCACAGAAAGCTCAAGGCAGCTCTGATGTACAACTCTGTGGCCGAGCTTCAAAAAAGACCCAAACGCTCCACCTGTTGACGTTGTATTAGGCACAGGATAACGTGTGACCGGAGATTTTTCGCTTCAGAGGACATGCTACCGGGCCGACAGATTTTCGTCGAGAAGTTTCTTGCGCCCGTTAGAGGATTCAGGCCCACACCAACTGAGTGAGACTAAATCTCGAATTTTCAATCATTTCTCTACATTTATTCCCACGTCTTTTTCCGTAACGAAACAGCCACACCTTTTTGGACCGCAAGAAATCTTAGCACATACATACAAGACTACGTTTTCACAATCCAAGTCGATGGAAGAGAGAAGATTGTATCCGTGGATAGGCTCAAGCCAGCATACATTACCAAAGAAGATCCTGAAAACTCTCAGCAGGCCGGAGAATTTGTTGAACAGCATGAATCCCAGCAGAACAGCAGACTTGTGACAGCCAGAAGCTGGAATCGTAGACAAACCTTTTCGTACTTATTCCAGAAGAGATGAGACTGTTTCGTTCACTCGGATCCTTCAAACAATTGGCAAACAATATTAATAGTACCTTAACAAGAAAATAAAATGTTGCCAATAAGCAAACAGTAGTGCGATAAAACATAACAAATAAAGCGGGGTTATGCTGAGTTACTAATTTGTTATAAGCTCTATTTGATGAATTATTTTAATGAATCATTTCAGCTTTTCTACAGAACTCAGCTTACACATGTGTTTACATAAAGTATAATGCATAGTTATTTTATAAATTTATAAAAATTGCATGCAAACATATGTGACAAATGGCACATAGAATATTGTTTACTTTGCCTAGAGCCATAAAACTATGCCATTTGAAAGAAATATCGATAATTCTTAGTTCATAGTTCAAAGTCCCTTATATTCTTTTACTGCAGCCTTGGAACTTACATTATATCATTTGCATATGTATGTATATTGCCACAACAAAAACCATGGTGAATGAGTCAATGTTTGTAAATTTTGAAAGGGACGCTTACAAGCAATAGAAACGCAAAAATATCTATGCCTACAGGAAGGGAGTCGCTGATAGAACTCACTCGCTGATAGAAAAATATAGAGCAAAGATTTTTTCCAGTATTTGTTTTTCTGACTTTTGTTGCCGATCTCCTTCGAAAAGCGGTGTCTGGCGGTCAGAAAGATTTTTTTGCTTGAAATCTTAAAAAAGAACTTAATATGGATGAGTACAAGTAATGATGTGAAGACTAATAATGTTTTATTTCTAACAAGATTCGATTCTGGTGAAAACACTTCTTTTTCTCTTCTTCTTTGGCACTACAATCGTGGCTCAGTCTGGAACGAGAATATAAAACCTCACTTGTGTGCCAATTTTAAACACATTTTTCTCGGAACTGTGTTTTCGAAGTCGGTTGGCAAGATTTCTCGAGAACTACTCAACCGATCTTCATGAGATTTTACACAAGTCTTTGAGATACAATTCTTAAGAATTATTTTTTCGATTACAACTATTTGAAAAAAAATTTTGGGAAATTCAAATTTTTTGGGAAAAATGTCTGCCAAAAATCCAATTTTCACTGGCCGAGGTAACAATATTTTTTTTTCAAAAATTTCAGATTTTCTTTGTTAATAGTGTACATACGTTTGTAACAACAAAAAATTCTAATAAAATATTTAATTTTTATGTGAGAAAAAATTGTTGAAAAGGCCAGCAAAAAACCCACGTAACCTTTTAACTACATCCATGCCATAAAGCTTATACAGTTCGCGGTTCCACTTTCTTCTAAATTCATCGTTTAGGCGGACGGCTTCAAAGACCTTACGGAGAACAGTTTCCTTCAATGTAACATAGGACGGGTTTGGTGAGAGACTTTTAGAGCGTGATTTTTGTTCATCGAGAAAGGAATCTGCTTCTCAATTCATCATCAGTGACGTAGTTCCCAAGATGCGAGGGGGTTTGTGTATGGCTTCCAGCTAATTTGAGTAGTAACTACCATAGCTCATTTACAACCTAACATTTACACTTCAGAATGGCTTAAAATTTGGAATTATTTCACAAACTCTTATTCCTTCGATCATTACTTGATAAATATATTATATCAAAGAAGGTCGGGTTTTTTCTCACCGACTTTAAAATTCACAAGTGAATTGAACCCCTCAAATAAAGTTTGCTTTCTATCGTGGGCAAATTCAGATGATTTACTTCATTGTCAGTTTGAATCTAACTTTTCATAAAAGTCTTTTAACTCACTTAGGAAACTAAAAAGCGTTGTAGATTTTTGCTAAAGGCATAAAACGGTTAATAACGGTTAATACAGTTTATTGTACATACGTCAGCCCGCCAAATGCTAGCGTAAAAGAAGTCTCAATAAAACATCCTTCCGTAACACCATTAAAATTTAATCTTACCCCACACCCTACAATCAATTAATAATATTGTACGTAAGACTTTTTTACAACCCTTGCCCTCGAATTGCCTTACATTGATCCTTATACCCTAAACTCTTTGACGTATAATTTTTGACGTGTGGCTTTCCATTTGTATGACGTATGTAATTGCACGTTCCCGAATATACACATGCACATAAGTACATCCATTTAATTGCTAACCAATTGAAATCCATGAGTGCATGGTGCGGTTTCGGCTGGCGAAATCACTGATAATTCAATTGACAATGCAAAGGAGATAAGACATGTAATCTACGTACATACATAAGTATTTATATATTAATATACAGATATTTAATAAAATATGGGGGCAGGTCTGCACATACAAAAAACAAAAGATACGAACAATCGCCGCCATCACGTGCGCAACTTTGCGCAACTTTGCTCGGCTTATCTCTTTATGGAAGTATCGAAATAAAATATGTAACGCAACAATATTCATTGATGACAGGATATTTCTTGTTCTGACCATTTTGTCACGTGACTATTTATAGATCTCAATATTATGCATAGTATATCCTGTTATATTATTAAATATGATAACAGGTGGTATTAGGCAGTATTTTGCATACATTCCAATATATAACTTATTGAGAAAAGGTAGTAACCATTTTATAACTCGGGATTATTAATTCTGTTACTGACGAAGTGTTTGGTAACATGAATTAACATGAACTCTTAGTAAAAAAGTCGATATATGGTGAAATTGGCAAGCTTTGACAATGGATACAAAAATTCTTAGCAGGTTGTTAGAAGTCAGAGGATATACAAAATTATTCTAGAGCTGCTTATAAAATTTATGCTACTGATATCATAAATATTGATGTAAATAAAGCATTAAATTAATAATTAACTGAAAATCCTATGCATGAAAGTAACATAGAACACCATGACCATTAATGATTACGAAATGTTATGAAACGCAACCTAATTTGTGCATGACGTAACATAAGTATGTGCATATTTATTACAGTTTATTAGGGCTTAACTAAGTTCAGTTCGTTGTGGTTAGTTGCTGTCGCAATCATTGATAAGCTAAAGGTAATATAAAATAACATTTACTATATCGGAAAATTGCTTCGAATATCCACACTTGTATTGCAAAAACAGTTGTATTTTCCGTTATCACATGCGAATTAGAATCGTATATCACTTTGTGTGGTGTGGAAATAATTTAAACAGACAACCAACCACTTGTATTTTGGCTTAATAATGGCTATATCGAAGGGCTATTTGTTTTAGAATTATATTTTGTACATATACCACTAAGTACTTTTAATTATCTGGAACTACTCTAAAATGATAGTTAGTTTATTAAGTGGAGTTTGAGTACTCCACAGATAATATTTTTATACTCTTGAAACCATGCTACAGTGTAAAATAGTTTGTTCACCTAACGGCGGTACGTATCACCTCAAATTAATCGAGGTAGATATTTTCCTTCTTCTTTACTGGCGTAGCACATGGAAAGAAGCACCTTTGGAAATCTGGTCTGCCAAACCAATTAAGCTAAAACAACCACATTCACCTAGAGCATATACAATATTATGAGCACTCCAACCGACAGTGTGAAATGGAATCGGATGATAACCCCGCTCAATCCCCATATAATGGTACGGTATTGTTTAATACTACTAAAAGCGCAATAAATCAGTAACTTGGTACGCCCAAAATATTACATTTTACTCCCGAGATGGTATGAGAGAGATTTGTGAGAGCCGGGGTAAAAAAAGACACATACCTCGGGATCCGACTGACCAATTCCGAAATTAATACGTGGCATTCTTCTCATATTCCCATGTAACAGTACTGAAATGAACGAAATCGATCAACAACCACGCTTATGG
>NC_052502.1:35502242-35507778 GCF_016617805.1 Bactrocera tryoni | reverse complement strand
TTTATATCAGCACATGATATTGAGTCTGATAACGGCCCGAGTGTGGCTGCTTGCGGGCAGGTACCATTCGAGCGCTGTTTTCCACTCACAAACCATGATATGATAGGCTTTTCAATTGATAAATTCTCATTTATCACTTTACATATGCTCATTCGCTTTATATTCTTCGACCAGTTTCCCTTATCGCTGACGTGAACCAATTATTGCTGATAACGACGTGAGAAAGGTGTGTGTCTCTGAATATTTACGATAAATTTTCTTACAAACAAAGAACGTATATTATTTACGGTCTTTACGTGCGGGTTCATGACTACAATAAGTGTTTTAGCCGGAAACGTTATAGGTTATAAAATATATTTATATTTGTGTGTTTTAGCAACGAAAGGGTGGTGTGTATGTTAAGCAAAGTTCAAAAAGAGTAAACGTTTTTTAAAAATATAAATTGTTTAATGAGTCTGAAATATAAATTCGAACTGTACATACGTTAGTGAGCCCTTAAATTCATTTGATGGAGTGCAGTTTAGCCCACAAATTCCTTTCACAGCTATTTAATTCAGGAAAAGGGGTTGCAGTTCTACTTCTTCCTGTCGAGAAAGGAAAATGCTGTCTAGAGTAAACGATGTGATGAATGGGGCAAGTTGAAAATACGGCATCTGTCATATTCAAAAATATAGTAGAAGAAGAATGCGACCTTCAACAGCACCTATTCTTGTTTCTATTTAAAATGCTCGCCTTTCAATTATCCAAAAGCAGTTTTTAAATAAAAGTATTAATTAAAAAAGACACAACACATTTTGTATTTTGCTTGTTTAGTATTCAAAGAGGCCGTCTGACAGTTATACTCTTAACCCTTAAATGTCATGCAGATAGCAAAATAAATAACTGGCAAGCAATTTGATATAGCTTTATCAAGCAAATATTTATTTAGCCCACTCATTCATTAATACAGAATTTAATCTCGCTTGAGCACTTTGGGGCCACTGTCTTTACCAGCTTTATGTGCTTACGATCAATACTATTGATATTTTACATTCATGAGCGATTAGTTAATTTACCACGAGCAACTTGTTCATATGCCTCCCATGTGATCGGTAGCTCGCTTGAAGTGTGACACATTTTAATTGCTTTGTAATGGAATTTACAAGTGTTTATCATATAATTATTAAAATTTATTGACACTAACTAGATTTCTCATAAAAAAATTTATACACTTAAGAGCTAAAGCGTCGTGCAGTCTGTTTCATTTATAAATAACAATTTCACAAATATGATGCCTAAAGTTCATCATAACGTTAAATATTTACTTCATCATGTTTTTCACTTAAGGGGAAAATCTGTTGCGAAAATTCGAAAATTTTATTATACATATTTTTTGATAAATTTTTACGTAAATCGATAGTCTATTATGTTAAAAATGTCAAACTAATTTTTTAATTATTATTTCAAATATTTTTGAGTTTCGTCCTTTTAAAATATAGCTGTCAATATAGACCAAGGTAGGTCATAGCAAAAAACGCGCGCCACCAAACACAAGGAAGGTTCGACGTCGAGAAGCTGCAATCACAACAGACCGCCGAACGATTTTCTACTCGGCTTGCACTCCTGCTCTCTGAGAGCACTCGTCAACAACTCGGTATAAGGGAACTGTGGGACGGCATTTCAAACTCCTTACGTACAGCTGCAACCGAAACCATTGGTTTTCGGAAAGTGCAAAAGAACAGCTGGTACGACGAGGAGTGCCGTGTCGCAGCGGAGAGAAAAAAGGCTGCCTACCTCGCAACGTTACGATCGACCACTACACGTGCGGGATGGGATAGATACCGAGAGTTGAAGAGGGAAGCGAGACGCATTTGTAGACAGAAGAAGAAAGAGGCTGAAATGCGTGAGTACGAAGAGCTTGATAAGCTGGCCGACAGGGGTAATGCTCGAAAATTCTACGAAAAAATGCGGCGGCTTACAGAAGGTTTCAAGACCGGAGCGTATTCCTGTAGAACCCCAAAGGTGATCTAGTCACTGATGCCCAGAGCATACTTAAATTATGGAGGGAACACTTCTCCAGCCTGCTGAATGGCAGTGAACGCACAACACCAGGAGAAGGAGAACCCGATTCCCCAATCGATGACGATGGAGCAGACGTTCCATTACCCGACCATGAAGAAGTTCGAATAGCAATTGCCCGCCTGAAGAACAACAAAGCGGCAGGGGCCGACGGATTGCCGGCCGAGCTATTCAAACACGGCGGCGAAGAACTGATAAGGTGCATGCGTCAGCTTCTTTGTAAAATATGGTCGGACGAAAGCATGCCCAACGATTGGAATTTAAGTGTGCTATGCCCAATCCATAAAAAAGGAGACCCCACAATCTGCGCCAACTACCGTGGGATTAGCCTCCTCAACATCGCATATAAGGTTCTATCGAGCGTATTGTGTGAAAGATTAAAGCCCACCGTCAACAAACTGATTGGACCTTATCAGTGTGGCTTCAGACCTGGCAAATCAACAACCGATCAGATATTCACCATGCGCCAAATCTTGGAAAAGACCCGTGAAAGGAGAATCGACACACACCACCTCTTCGTCGATTTCAAAGCTGCTTTCGACAGCACGAAAAGGAACTGCCTTTATGCCGCGATGTCTGAATTTGGTATCCCCGCAAAACTAATACGGCTTTGTAAACTGACGTTGAGTAACACCAAAAGTTCCGTCAGGATCGGGAAGGACCTCTCCGAGCCGTTCGATACCAAACGAGGTTTCAGACAAGGCGATTCCCTATCGTGCGACTTTTTCAACCTGCTTTTGGAGAAAATAGTTCGAGCCGCAGAACTAAATAGAGAAGGTACCATCTTCTATAAGAGTGTACAGCTGTTGGCGTATGCCGATGACATTGATATCATCGGCCTCAACACCCGCGCCGTTAGTTCTGTTTTCTCCAGGCTGGACAAGGAAACACAGAGAATGGGTCTGGCAGTGAACGAGGGCAAGACGAAATATCTCCTGTCATCAAACAAACAGTCGTCGCATTCGCGACTTGGCTCTCACGTCACTGTTGACAGTTATAACTTTGAAGTCGTAGATAATTTGGTCTATCTTGGAACCAGCGTAAACACCACCAACAATTTCAGCCTAGGATAACTCTTGCCAACAGGTGCTACTTCGGACTGAGTAGGCAATTGAGAAGCAAAGTCCTCTCTCGACAAACAAAAACCAAACTCTATAAGTCACTCATAATTCCCGTCCTGCTATATGGTGCAGAGTCTTGGACGTTGTCAACAACGGATGAGTCGACGTTGCGAGTTTTCGAGAGAAAAGTTCTGCGAAAGATTTATGGTCCTTTGCGCGTTAGCCACGGCGAATACCGCATTCGATGGAACGATGAGCTGTACGAGATATACGACGACATCGACATAGTTCAGCGAATTAAAAGACAGCGGCTACGCTGGCTAGGTCATGTTGTCCGGATGGACGAAAACACTCCAGCTCTGAAAATATTCGACGCAGTACCCGCCGGGGGAAGCAGAGGAAGAGGAAGACCTCCACTCCGTTGGAAGGACCAAGTGTAGAAGGACCTGGCTTCGCTTGGAATATCCAATTGGCGCCACGTAGCGAGAAGAAGAAAAGACTGGCGCGCTGTTGTTAGCTCGGCTATAATCGCTTAAGCGGTTTCTACGCCAATTAAGAAGAAGGTCATTTTTGAAAACCAAAAACAAACATCATGGAACCCCTTGTAAACGAAAATTAAAATAACAAAAATGAAAGGAAAAATAGTTAAGAGGATCTGTGGTCATCTGTGGAGGAGCGCGGTTGAATTTTTAAGTGTCAAATTTTTTTCCCGATTTACGGTTAAACTTCTTGTGCCAAAAGAAAGTTATGTGACAAAGTTGTAGATAATGAAAGGATCTACAAATTTTGTTCTTACAACTTTTTCACTTAACCTGAAAATTTATGTGAAAAATTCGAATAACCTAGATTTTGGTGTTTTTATTTTTTCGTTTGATTTTGTTCGACTTTACGTCACTATACGGAGAGTATTTTTTGGGACCAGAATTTTATCTACGGTCAATGCCAAAATCACCATCAGAGATCGCATGTAAATCGAAAGATATAAATTTCTTCAAAGATATTGATGTGTAATCCTAAAATATCTATAGAGTAGAGGACGACGGAGCCATGTGTAGAAGTTAACGGAAGTGAAGAAAGATCTCTGAGCGCCATTCATTTGGGAGTGGCTAGAAACGATTTTCGATTTTCCCGAATGAAAAAAACCGGTAGTTCTGTTTTCTGCAGATTGGACAAAGAAGCGAAGCAAAAGGGTTCGGTAGAGAACGAGGGCAAGACGAAACATTTCCTGTCATCAAACAAACAGTGGGCGCATTCGCGACTTTGCTCGAACGTCACAGTTGACAGTCATAACTATCGAAGATGAATTTCGTCTACCTTGGAACCAGCATTAACATCAACAACAACGGCAGCATCAAAATATAAAGCAGAATAACTCTTGTCAACGGTTGCTTGAACTGAGTAGGCAATTGAGAAGACAAAAGACCAAATATGAATTTCTAGAAAGTCTCACATCATCCCCGTCTTGCTATATGGTGCAGAAGCATAAAGGGTTTGTCCGGAAAGTAATAGGACTGATTTTCTTTCGCCGCGACTGTACTTCGGAGCGTGTGCGCACCGACTAGATTCGGTAGAGCGCGCGACATGTTTCTGTGAGTGGTGCAAGCCGAAAAGGCAGCGTTCATTAGAGCATAGGTACGCGTTTAAATTCTGTGTGAAACTCGGTAAATCTGCGACAAGACAAGAAGTGGTTTGTTTCAGTGGTACCAGGCCTTTTTGGATGACCGGGAAGAGCTCGCTGATGAACGCCGGAAGAATGAGCAAATCTAAAGTGAAAATGATGCTCATTGTCTTTTTTGACATCAAAGGCATCGTCTACCAAGAATTTTTTCCTTCTGGACAAACCGTCAATGCCAAGTTTTACATGGAATTCCTTAAGAGCAACCGCCCTTCAATGCTTGGATATCGCGCTGGCAGCGCTGCATCGACGCAGTAGGAACCTATATAGATATACGGCGGCATTGACATAGTTCAGCGAATCAAGAGACAGTGGCTGTGCTGGCTAGAATGTCGGAATGGATGAAAACACTCCAGCTCTGAGAGTTTTCGACGCAGTACCCGCCAAGGGAAGCTGAGGAAGAAGAAGGCTCCCACTGCGTTGGAAAGACCTAGTGGAGAAGGACCTGGCTTCGGTTGGAATCTCCAATTGGCGACAAACAGTGAAAAGGAAGGACGACTGGAACCCTGTTTTAAACTCGACTAAAAACACGTAAGCAGCTTCCACGCCAATAAAAAAGAAGAAGATTACTAAAATATATATAAATATACCCTCGAAATTAAAAAACAACTGATTTCGCAGTTTTTTTTGTTTTAATTCCCAAAAATCGCCAATTAAGGCTCTTACACTGGGTGTGCCACTTAACAATTTGAAAAAAACTAACTACTTATGTATGTACAGCTATGTATTAAAATAAATAAAT
>NC_052502.1:35401296-35501767 GCF_016617805.1 Bactrocera tryoni | reverse complement strand
TACCTTTTGTGTTCACGTTTACCAAACACGTTGTTGGAAATAGAGATCGTCCGCGCCGGTTTCATCAATTTCCGGAAGAAAGACGGTCAACATCGTGTTACAACGGTCGCCCGATGATGACACCATGCCACAATCTGCACCTATCGCCAAATTTTTGGGGTTGCAATTGCGTTTCCTTAATCGAACGGGGATTTGACTCACTTTGGTAGCAATAATTTTATTTATTGTTGAAGCCATTGAGCCCAAAATGGGTCTCATCTGAAAAAGTGACTTTGCGACTGCAGTGCCACCGGATAACACAAATTTTGCATAATAATTTTGGACAATTTTTACCCTTTGACAGAATGAAATGGCAAACCTTACTGAATATCACTGGCAATAATCTGTCACAAATCCATAACAAACATGGCCGCCACTCCCTGTCAGAATCACATCATCTCTATTGGGACGGTGTATATGATTACGCAGCTTTCTGTACTTTCGATTACCTTTATATTAGGTCTATTTAAATGAAAGAAAGATTGGCTGGGATCTAATCATGGCACAAAACATCCTTTAGTACCATTTAAGTAAGGTTGATTATAACTGAAACCACAGAATTTTCATTTGCGTTTCGGAATAAAGTCAATCCTCTTCTGGGCTAAAATGCTACTGGTGATGAAAAGTGGGTCACTTACGACGTAACGAAAACGATCGTAGACGAATTGCGATGAGTACACGCAAAGGAAAGAAAATTCGTTTAAGGAAGGGTTTACTGAATGTTTGGTAGTATTGGCAGTGAATTACTGCTAGCTGTTCTCCTAATTAATCGGCCAGATATGGTCAGTGTTGGCCAATTGAAGAGGATTTATGTTGCAACAAGACATATCCATATCCATAGTGACTGGCCAGAAGTTTCAGGAGTTTGGTTAGGATATTATTTTCATTGGCCTTATAGCATAAAACTGACATCACCAGTTTAATATCTGTTCCTATTTATGGCGAGTTATTTCGCAACCGAAAAATTCTCCTCAAGCTTCTCGCTTAATTAATCCGAATGTTCCAGTTTTCTGCCAATGAGAGCGAATGTTTCTACATTCGACATTATGAAATTAACTGCGAAATGTCCACATTTCATTGAATAAAAAGGTGCCTATTTCGCATAATTATAACCATGATACTTAATTTAATCAAAAATAAAGGATTTATTATTACTAGTCCTGATATATTTTAATGTAGTCATGAATTTTCTGCACAATGCCAAAACCTTGTCAAATTTCCCATATTACTTTTAATGAGACATATAGGAATGAAATAATTGTCGAACATCCGTTATACTCTTACCGTAATTATTGGTTTGAATGCGAGGAAAGTTATTCAAGTTCTGACATAAATAGAAAAAAAAAAAATTAAATTAAATTAAATTAAACATTTTTTTGAGATTACACGGTACTTGGCTGTACCCAAACTTGATTTTTTCATAAACAACAAAAGTTAACGGTATTTTCCCTAAATTGAGTACTCTCATTTTATAGGAAGTACTTGAAACGACTAATTCATTGTTTATAATTAAATTATAACAAGTACTCTCAATTATATTTTTATACTAATTAGCTATCTTCGATTTGACACTTCCTTGGGCGCTATCTTTTTGCGCTGCCCTTTTGAAAAAAAATTATCTTGTTGAATTCGTAGCAGATAGTACTTATGAGCCTACGTCATTAAATTGGCTTACCCGCTGTTTTCAATGAACAACAACAAATGAGTAGCTTCTTGAAGAGAAAATGACGTTTGCAAAATTTCAGAACGATATATTAAAAACTGAGGGACTAGTTCGTATATATACAGACAGACAGACGTAAGGACAGACAGACGGACATGGCTAAATCGACTCAGCTCAACTTACTGATCATTTGTATATAAACTTATGGGGTCTTCGACGCTTCCTTCTGGTTGTTACAAACTTAGTGACAAACTTAATATACCCTGTTCAGGGTATAATACGAGTTTTAATTAAAATATTAACTTAGAATTTGGACGAAAGGAAAAAAGCTGAAAATTGGATTTTTGGCAGACATTTTTAAAAAATTTAAATTTCAGTGCAATTTTTTTTTTTTTTAAAGACGGTGCACTTTGCCTAGCTAGCCCCGAGCGCACAAGTTCTCAAGGCTGTATCTCCGAAACTACTGGGATCAACTTGAAAGTTTAGAATAATATTCTAGAGGTATTTTAGAATTAATAAGACAATAAAAAAAATCGATTTTTTTAAACCCGTAAATCCATGTAACCCCCTTAAATAAGGCTTACAATTAATTATATTCAATTATAGAACACATAACTAAGGTATTACTAATATAACAAGTGCTACCCGAGAGTTCAAACATCTAATACATTTATTCGATCCTCTTATATTCAAAGCTTGGCGAATTGAAGACAGCTATTATATTATAAAAATCGAAATTGGGTGCTATAAAGGGTCTGTATCAGACT
Source organism: Bactrocera tryoni (assembly GCF_016617805.1). NCBI lineage: Eukaryota > Metazoa > Arthropoda > Insecta > Diptera > Tephritidae > Bactrocera > Bactrocera tryoni. Next base: position 35,499,298 of record NC_052502.1, on the reverse strand, counting down.
AGAGAGGCATCACGACAAATATAAGTTACGTCAGGAGCAGCAAAGGGTCTATTTTAGGCCTGGAACTGTGAAACATTAGTTATGACGAAATACCAAAACCTTAAATGCCTGACAAATATTATTAAATCGGCTACGCGGACGACATACATATGTAGCAGCGGTAATTACAGCTCAAAACACAGAAGAAGTTCGAAGACCCCTCGAAATAAGCATGCAGATAAATGAAGATATTTTAAGGACACAAAGAGAAGTTAATTAGCTAGGCGTAAGACTGTACCCCAGATCAACCTTCTGAGTATAAATCCAGCAGGCCGCAGAAAAGTCAGCGAAAATCTCCTCCTACCTTAGTAAGCTCTTAATATTAACAACCACCAGCGTCTTACTATATGTACATCCTAATAAAGGAAAAGCGGCGTAAAGTATTGACCAGAGTGTACCGTAATGCAGCCCTCGGAGTTGCGGCAGTTTGCCGAACTGTGTCCCATTGACCTTCTAGCGCATGAAAGTAAACAGCTGTGGGAGCTAAAGAAAGTAGATGAAACCAGCATGTGTCCAATTGGCCGAATAAAGAAAGACATGATACTCCCATGGTAACGAAGATGGGAGAATGACAGTCGCGGCAGAGGGACGGCTAGACTTTTAAGAGACATTAATTCATGGACAAGTCGCAAATTTAGAGAAGAGGCTGCAATTCGGTAACGGATATTTCAGAAAGTACCTTCAAACAATGGGAAAAGACGAAGAGCCCTCATGCCTTTACAACGACGCAACAAAAGACGACGCAGAACTTACATTATTTAAATGTGTACTATGGTAACGGGAACGCGCCGCCGTAGAAGACTTAGTGGGTCCAATAAACGTGGGAATTTGATTGGTGTCATGCTGAAGAGCGAAACAAACTGGGGAACTATTCAAAAATATGCAGCAAAATTTTGTAATGCCGAAAAAACTAGAACCTGGACGCAGGTGAGCAGATGCAAATCTCTCAATGAGAAAAATGGAACTCCACGCTAAAGTAATGTAAACGCGATTCCAGGGTGGGCGACGGTTGCTTAGATGGGGTTCTTAGAGACCTGCAAGTGGCATATACCATTGCTGTGACGACAGCTCTGATTATGCGGAAGGTATTTTTCTGCCACCCACCCACCAAAAAATAAAAAAGGGTCTAGAGTGCGACTTCCCACTTGCCATGAGTAACACTACTAACAACACTAAGTGAACAGTTACAATTTCAAAATAATTTGCCAAGAATTTTTTAATGAACAGTTAAGTTATTTTTCCCACCTGCATTCTCAGCTATGAAATATCTTCAAACAAAAATCATTCCATGCATTTTCCCGTAAAGTTCATCATTCATTTCACATTAAGTAACACGAATTCCATTTAACATTAATTAAAAATTAACAACTTTATTACACCATATCATGTGATTGGCGCTTAATCGCACGCTGTAAGCTTTGGCACACGTCGTATATGACTAATCGCGTAGCCCTTAGTCGTCATATAGAATATGTTATATACCCACAAACAAACATACTAATAGAATACTTCTCATGTATATAAATTCATGTGTAATTGGTGTCCGAGTTACGCTATAATTATTTAACTTTATATGTATATATTTAATTTTACGGTGGCATTATCAGATTTCCCACGCATATCTAGCAAAAATAAAGATTGTAAATCGTTGTTTTTGTTTTAGTAATAGTATAAAACCTTCAAATAAGTTATTGAAAGATTGTGACTAAAATACAAGAAGCTCTCACCGCTTGGTAACGGAAGTAGCAATAAAAGGCACCATGACATTTATGACTAGTTCCAAGGCGCGATTAAATAGAGTATACTGTAAAATGGGAAACAGTTGTCAGGCATTGCCAATTAACTAATTTATAACCATAATAATCATTGAAACCAGTACTAAATTGGTAATATGCGTTATGCGTGGACAAGTTCAGGCGGCTAAGCGTGACTCGCTGAGTCATAGTAAAATAGTTAAAAAGCATAAATATTTATGTTTATGCAAAAACAAAAGCAACAACAGCAATAATGTTAAAATATGGAAATGTGTTGTTTTAGCGGTGGCTATAACGACTCGAAGACAACATTTGTTTTAGTTGTAAATATTTATGAGGAAAAATGATTCAAAGTTCAATGAAACTCTTTTATTTCCAAAATATCTTCATTAGCCCTTTACTTCGGTTTTCACGTACATACAAACATGTTATCTTCATAGGTCATAACTTCAATAATATAGGGTGAGCTGGGAGGGATGTAACAATACTTTATGTAATGTAATAGCCGTAATATAAATAAAATTGGGGTGGAATAAAAGATAAAAAATAACTTAAATTAAATTAACTTAAATTAAATTGAATCAAATTTTTGGAAACATTAAATTAAATCAAATTAAACTAAATAAAATAAAATAAAAATAAATTAAGTTAGATTAAATTAATATAATTAATTAAAATTCAATTAAATTTAATCAAATTAAATTAAGTTAGATTAAATTAACTTAATTAATTAAATAAAATAAACTTGTATTAAATTAAATGAAATAAAAAATACTTTGTAACACTGCCATTGCGTTATATTCAGTTGTAAACTTCAAAACATCGATTTTATTTTCCCTTATAGTATTTCCAAAGTCAATACGTGTGAAAATATTCTAGATTAATTTGAAGTTGATGCAGCAAAAAGTTTTGGAGATGTGGGCGTATTTGTAAAAAAAAAGTTTGTCTTAGTGAAATTAGCACTCAAAACTTTAAAAGCGTCTTTCTCGAAACCCTACTTTCAGAGCCGATAAGAAAATTTCTTGAAACGGCTGAAACGAACGATTTAAAATTTTCGCCGATTTTCTTAAATATGTTTGTCAGTTGACGATCATAGGGAATATGAGTTTTTATAACAATTTTGCTTTTTAAGCTTCTCTGAAATTAAAAAAAAATTACAAGTTGCGATGATATTCCGAAGCCACCATTTCGTCAAAAATAAATACGTTGAGTATTCCTTCTGTCATAACCTGCCATCATCTATAGTAATAATTAATTAGTTTTGCTTTTTCGGATTGTGATAATTTAAAGCAGAAAAATCATACTGAACGCCAGACACCTTTTGCAGGGCCTGCCTATCTTCTTGGAAGATCGGCAATAAAATCTAGGGTATCCATAATGTCAAAGAGAGCCACCGATTATTAAAAATGAAATAAAATATGTAAATTTATATTAGTTTCTGATACGAAATCCTTCTTAAAAAAACTATTGGACCCGACTAAGCACATAAAATAGACCAATGATACTAATAATGATAAGGATAATTCTATGTAAGCTGCCAGTAGAAAAAAGTGGCCTTGACAAAGATATAGTATATCTAAGAGGTATATTAATTTATACAATTTCGGAAATAGAGGGGGGAAATGCAGGAAATTTCACATACAGGTCTTTTGGGTAATGACAACTTTGAAGCTCAAAGGTGAACTTGATCACTGACAGTGTCATTGGGGGCAGAAACGAAAGTCAAAAGACATCAAGTTACTAACTTATGCTTTGGAAATGTTGAAGAACTGCGATGTAGACCTATGCCCCACAATTCATAGTTTTTTCGCATATTCTGGACACTTCATGTGCCGAATGCGAGTTCTGAACGCTCTTTTTCGACATTTCACGCTTCAAGAAAGATTGATCGGCCTGGCGTTGCGGCACACCCATCATGACATTGATGTCACTCCAAAAGAAGTTTTCGAAAGGTTCATAAAACTTGGCTCACATCGTTTTGTTTTGTGCAATTTTTCTATTCAGTACACAAACTAACTAGAGTATTATACATAGTAATAAAGTATGTCACCCGCACGTCTACGATTTTTTTATTTAGTGGAATTTGATATTAGAAGGTCGATTTGAAATTTTTCCACCATGAGATTAAACTGTATAAAGACTACTATATTTAATATAATAATCATGTTTTAAGTAATTGTTTATTTCCCCCTAAAAAACTATTTTTGGATCCGCCCCTGATTTAGAGTATAAATCATCTTATGTGAACAACTTTCTTAATAGTTTTAAAAACGGGACCGTGTAATATTAAATAATTAGTTTACCCGCACGATACACCCTATACGTTTTATGACAAATCGTAGTGGCGCATAAATACATACATACATGCATATGGACGTGTGTATGCAAGAGTTTGCATTGATTTCGTTTTGGCATTTTGGCCTCCGACATCTCTGGCCGCGCACCTGCATTCTTCACGCCAGCATTCACAATACAAAAACATAGTCATCATCACAATGCTCATCACAATGCTCATCACCATGCTCTCGAAAAGGTCGCGGGCTTTGTTGTTGCTGTTATTTTTTCTGCGCTTCCATGCTGGCCTCATGGTAACAAGAGCTTAAATTAATTTAACAGCAGCTTAAACGCTTAAATGAGCCATTCTGAAAGCGAACCGCCGCGGAAACTTGAGCGGCGTTATATCTTTGTGCGTTTGGAAGTGTTAACGTGTTGCTATACATACATACATACATATGTACATATGCATGAATGTAGCTTAAGCTGCTGTGAGAAGATTTCATTCAAATTCTCCGCATTCGTAAGCAGAAAGGTGTTCAATCACATACCTGTACACATACATGTATATTTGTTAGTATGTTGTTGTTGTCAATGTTGTGTGTGGGTAAAGTTGCCGCCGCTTAACCGCCAGGAATTTCATAATAAATGAAATTTAATAGCCACACTTCTTGCTGTTGTTTTTATTGTTGCGATAGCTTCAGCGATGTGTCATCGCATCGCTATGAGCCGCCGTATCAGTTCAATTCACATTATGCCCGCTTAGCCAATTCCTCTGTCATTTGCAGTGATTTTTGTTTCGAGCTTTGTTTGTCACGCTTAACACTGTCGATTTGTTTTGTTTTCTCATCAATTAACATATTTATATATGTTTGTAGATATTTACCTTTAGGCCAGTAATTTCAATATATTATTTTGGCGTGCATCTTGCGATTTCATCACAGACTTTCTTTCGACATAATTGAAAAGTAAACGTAAGTGCAACAGTGTGCAAGCAATTGAGTGACTGTAAGTGTTATTAGTGCGGTAGGTTAGTCAGATACCGGTATTAACGTGTATACCAGCTTATAGGCCTGAAGTAGTAATATTTTAATATTTTTACTAATCATCTCTTAATCACTCATACACAGATTTATTAATATTTCTAGAGTTGAAGAAAAAAGATAAAGCTTTAGCTTCGGTTACATCTAAACAATAATACCCTTCACAGCAGCATTATAGCATAAAATGGTGTATAAAAATCTCTGATTTGGATAGGCTAGTTTGTATAATAGCTCTAAGCTTCGATGTCCCTTTCTAAACAATTTTTTTCTCGATTATGACGCTGAGATTCTTATCCAAATCTGTGCTAAATTTCATGAATGTAACTTTTCAAATTGTAAGTCAGCTATATATTATTGATGTACCAAGATTCAACAAATGAACTATTTCTTGCGGAGAAAAGAACGTCTGCAAAATTTCCGAACGATATCTCTAAATTTTAAGTGCATGTGAGTCTTGGCTCGATTTCTACTTTACTGGCGATGTGAAAGCAAAGAAGAGTATATTCTCAATAGCAACATAATCATTATAGTGAGAAGCTTAGAATCTTAAAAAATTTCATTTTTTTATTAAATTGAAAGGTATTTGCTCTATTTGAACTTTTCCCCCTAATTATTCATGTACACAAGATCATATGCTATAAAAAAATTTCTGAGTTCAAATGTTCTTCAAAAACATATCTGTTCAATAATGTTCATGTAGAAGCTACGTAACTTAACTTATTCACTAAGAATATTATCTTTGAGAATCTGCCTATCTATCTATCAAAACATCAAAAAGCGAAAACGAAGGAAATTACTGAGAGCAAAGGGCCCAATGATACTCTCTCATTTATTTCGGTCTTGTGCTAACCTCTTGATTTGACATGAACTTTTTTGGACTTTAAAATTTACAATGTCTAAACTTCTTCTCCTGGATTGGGGGGTCTATCGCCTGTGGATACCAGTTTATAGCGTTCCAGGTGATTTTGTATGGATCTCGTCTCAATACACTCCCGAAAAATTGTTTGTTGGTGAATTTTTGCGAAATCTTATTTCCTTGTTAAAAACGGCAACGAGCCAAAAAAATTGGGTGTGCCGAAGTAGAGCTGCAAGACAATTGATGTGACTGTGATATTTTCTCGCTATCTATAGTTTATTTTGACTATGGATGGCTTATGTCTTAACTGAATTACCAACAATTTCATACAATTGGAAAATTTCTTTGTATAAAGCTACATAATGGTATAGTCCGGTAATAGCAAAGGTGAAACCTAATTTGATGGGATGATATTCAAGTCACGGCTACGGAAACTCCAATATATTGAAGGAATTAACGCAGAAACAAACAGATTCACACCGTGTAACTTATAAGCCAAGGTATAAAAAAGTGAAGAACGATCGTACGTAAGCAAGCGTTTCGGTTAGAATTGTCAACTTGGCATTAAGAAACTCATAGAAACTTATACAGAATCTCTCAGCCATCAAACAGACTATTGTTTACATAAATCTCTGATACCTGTTGGGTTATAAACCACTTATTCAACCGATAGGTGGCCTGCTTCAAAATCATTTTACAATTCTTGGCTTGGCTTTTCAAAATAATTTACAAATTGTTAAATTTAGCACTAAAGACTAAACTATTAAACAAAAATATGTGTCCTTTTGGGGAATAACATAATCTAACGAAACGTATTTTAATACTAAAGTTGCTGATCTCATTAGTAAGCGTATGAACTTTGTATTTTTTTGATTGACATTTTGCGCAAAAGTGTGATAAATTGCGCGAAATTGCTGATAAGAGAACATATAGTCAACTGATGCTAGATAAAACAACGTATCTTCGAAAAATTCCAAATTGATTTTTTTTTTAAGATAAGAGTTCACTAAATGATATTAAATATATGTGCAGATTTTTGTGCTGCTTTCATTAGATGTAACCCAGTTATTACAGAAATATAATATTCATAATGAATTAGGGGATTATGGATTTTAAGCTATATATGTATGTAAGTCTTATAAGCGCTAATTGCCGAGAAAATACAAAGTACAATTAATCAAGTAATTAGAGATTTATTTATATATGTATGTATGTATTTCAGCATATGTCTGGAATATCGAAGATCTTAATACTTCCTTTTATACTACTAAACTTCTCATCGTCTGATGTTGCTCATGCAGGTTGTCAACTCAGCAATAACCGTCTGAAACGTAAATGGATTTGAATTGAGGGCAGGCATTGCAAACCTCACACCGTGTAGTATGCTGACACAATAAGTTTCCCTAGAGAAATTCAAAGATGCAGTGCAATAAAATCATAATTTTTTTACAAATCGAAATTGTATGTTGCAGTGATGTGTGAAAGAGTGCAGGTGGCTAGAGTGATCACATGGATTTATGTATGTACATATATAAATATATGTATACACGAAAGTTTACAAAGAGACGAATCTTTATTTTGCAATATAGTCGAAAGTTTTAAGTGCACTGCTGCCACTAGAGGGAGTTGTAAGTTTATATAATGTTTTAGGAACCAGTGTTGGAATATCAGGAAAGCGAATTACTGATTTTTAGCGGTTTGGTGGGTTTGACAATTTAAAAAATCGATTTTTCATTTGTTTTTCGTCTTATTAAGTAATACTTTCACGAAGAATTTTTTTATTAAAATTAATTTTTTCAAGTTTATATGTACATTGCGAAAATTTAACTAAAATATTGGTTTTTATTTTTTTCAAATTTTCAGAAACTCTAATTTTATCTTTTTACATTAAAACATTAAAAAAAAATCCAAAAAATATCTTGTCGAAACATGTGGAAATATGTTGTGAATCAGTAAAAGGTTACAGATTTCGAATGTTTTTATAGTATATTCAGAAGCGGGTCAAAACCTTGAAAACTGTACTGGTGGAAAAACTCATTTAGTCAGTGAAAAGTAGTCAAAGGGTCGAGTTTGTTACTCGATATCTTGTAATCCAAAATTCTTTAGTTCAAATCTTGCTTCGATCAAGTTGCTAGTTGCATCTGCGTATAAAATATTTAAAAATGATAATCGATTTTTCATACTTTGAAGGTAAACGACCCCTTCAACTTAATTGACAATGTTGTCTTACTACTACAACACTTTGGGTAAAATTAAATACACGGAGTTAAGAGAAGTCTTCTTAGAAAACCGCACTATGCTTTAAAGGACTATACATTGCCTTGAAGTTGTTTATTTACTCAGACTATGTGGACTGTTTTCTTTATTATAATTGAGAAAGCATGTGAAAAAGCTGCTCGAATAACGGTGACCCCATAGATAATGAAGGGTAATATGACTAAAGTCAGTCAGTTGGTGCTAATGTACGCGATGCCCATATGAAGACCAGCAATGCAGAGTACAACATCCTTCAAAAAAGTAAGATAAAAATGTAAAAAGAGTTATTAGTGGATTGCGCACGGTTTCGCACGAGGGGTGGTAGTGGGTATCATGCCGCCGGACGTAATGGCAATAGATCTCAAAAGATTATATGAAAAATCCAGATGCAGAGTGATTGGAACATAATGTTCATTTTGCGGAAATAGCAGTGCAAGCGCTTTCCTGTCTGAAATACGATGTAGAGAGAACAGATATTTGTAGATACTCTTAGAAAATAACGTGTGACCCCAGAAATAATTATGCACCACATGATACAACTTAAGCTTGTGTGAGATAAAATGAAAATATGGTCAGCAATTGCTAACCAGGAATTGAGAAGAAACGAAAGACAATGCAATAGCGAAACGCGAAGAATTAGCGAAGAAAAGTACACGTAAAATGCCAATCTTGGCTAAGCTTGGTTCTGCGAAGAAATGCATAACGGCGGTACCGTAGGACCAGTGTGAACTGCTGTCGAAGTTAAGAGTTTAGTACGTAGGTACTAAAGCAAGTCCAGCAAAGTATAATAATCCTTACTGGGCGTGGTTCCGAAAGAGGTGTACCCTTAACGTGCAGTTTGAATCGTGTGTGCCGTCTATGAAAGATAACCCTTTGAAACAAAACAAAAAAAAAACATACCAACTAGGTACATATGAGTTTGCGGTAAGGCTTAAAATCTTGTGTAATGCAAGTTGTCAAAGTTGCAATGAGGAAAGTGAGGTGGAAACATCCAGACAACTTGAAACATCTCGGCTTTCCGTCGGCGAACCAGGAGACATAGACACGCCATTAGTCATCTCAACAAATATGTGATATGCTCAAAGCGAATTTAGACTTTCAAAGGTCTTATAAACTACTAAATAGGTGTTGTAGGTTCCGGCGTTCTAGGCTATACAAATGAGTTTTATCTTAGGATCGACTTCTTAACTTAACCTAATCTAATATACGCTAACGTTAATTTTTACTACTTTTCCAGGCACAACTGTAATGAAAAACGAAATTATAGAAATGCAACTACAAACTGGAACTGTTTACATCTTGGTGCTTGCCAAACTATTATACCACAACTTGTTGTTTTTATTTACAACTTACGGTCACTTGTTGCTATTGCTGCTACTTTGCCACACGATACCTTTGTACTTGAAAGTGCTGCGCCCAGAGACCAGCGTAAACGCTTCGTGGCATAATTTGAGACACTTAATATTTTTGAGGCAATATACTTGTATGTACTCTTCTACCATAAGAAACCAAATGCAATATTAACTAGAAAAAGTATTCAGTCCAATATTTGAACATGCATACATACATACATACATACATAAAATATATATAAATATCCAACCATATTTCGAACCGCTAGCAATTGCCGACATCAAAACAACGCTTCCACCAAAGCAATCGTCATAATAGTACAACTTACTTGCTTATATCGATACATACAGGCATATATGTGGTACATACTATGTATGTACTTACGTAGTGGCGCAGTAACAGAAACTTAATAATCATAATATTTGCATGATTGACATTTCTGCGCATGCGTTCAGTACTGTGCACGCTACACTGGCTATTTATGAGACTTGCCACACTTTAAATATATATTTGTTTGCATGAATGACGTAAATGCCATACATGCTACACTTACATGGGCACACACATCATGTGCGCATATATATTGGGTTATGCAGGTCCATTACTTAGCTCGTTTGCAATCGTTATTACAATACATCTGACACTTTGGTCGCACAATGTCGCAAAACTGACATGTAGCTTAGACTATGGGTATTCATATGACATTTTCGTCAATTTGTCAATGTTGTTAGTTAATATGAATTTGATGAAATTTTTGTATATAGTGACCTTTTGGTTAACAAACTAGTTAATGTCGTAGCAAAAACTAACCGAAATCAATAAGAACAGACATCAAAGTTTGTCCAAAAGTTATCGATTTCTTCGAATATGTAGACAGAAGTTAGTGGGTAGTGCAACTTGCGCAACTCTGGGCTAACAAATTGGGAGAGTTGTAGCAAAACTATGATACCGTCGTATTTAAGATTCTATCTTACGGAATTTTTTTCAAACATTAGAAAAAGTATGGACAATCTGCGTACCAGGCTTGATTCAAGGTCTCTTACTTTTCTTTCGTAACACCTTTGGAAATCCGATTTAGGTTCTGAAAATACATTCGCTGAGGGAACTAAACGATATTTGCTGGATTTCATAACTAAGTTTTATGGGATGGGTATGGGGTCACAATTAGTCAATTTTGAAAGTATTTTTTATTAAAATGTTTTTTATTAAAAAATATGAAAATTTGTAATTTTTTAAAATAAACTTACTCTATTAATTCATCTACGATAAATATATATATATAGTATATATGTGACCTGGTCTACGGAAAGGGGGCTTAGGGGTCAAAAAAAAGGAGAACAATTAATGAGATAACGAGAAACTGACGATTATTTTTAACAGCTTTTCCCAGAAAACTAGTTTTCGCACGTTAGCTCCCTTTTCGTAGACCAGGTCACATACATATGTATATTTGTAAATTAAAAACTTATCGAAAGTTTCGTCGAAGGATACCGCCATAAATTTAATATTTTCGAAAAGTTCGGGGAAAATTGCCTAAACAGGGTATAGGCGTGACGAGCTAAGTCGATTAAGCCATGACCTGTCTGTCTGTTTGCATATATGCGGCCTAGTCTTTTAGTTCCGAGGCTGATTTCTTCTATTCATTGCGGGTGGTTTTCACGTGGCGGGATTCGCCTTCTCACTTTAGCTCGTCTTCAAACGGATGTTTTTGGCTACCTAGAGGATACTTGGTCTAAGACCGGAAGTCTTGAGCTGCTTCAGCCATATGTAAAGATACCGAAAACTACCAAGTGAATGGCGCTCAGAGAACTTTCCTGAACATGACTCCATTCTCTTAATACAACCGCGCAATCGGTGTCTACGCCAATAAAGAAGAAGTCTTTTCGTTTTTGAGATGTCGATCTGATGGATTCTTTTCCCTCCAAGAAGCTATTCGATTGCCGAAACCACTGAAATCGAACCACTATAGAATTTAGCTGTCATAAACTGAGCAATAGCAATCAGTTCTTTTAAGAAAAACTTTTTCAGTTGACAATATAGCTTCACCAAATTTGGCATATTTTATAATTTTTATACATGGTATCCTCAAGGAGCAAATTTAGATCCAACCACTATAGCATGTATTGTTCATACAAACTAACAAATCGAAATCCAGTCCTTGTAAGGAAGATTTTTTTATTTGACAAGACTTCTTCACGAAATTTGACAAATTATTTTCCAAAGTAAAGATACAATCTCCCACGAAATGGTTCTGAATGGGCTGCCATAACATGTACATAGCTGCCATACAAACTAAACGATCAATACCTTCTACAGAAAACGTCTTTTTTAGGCAAATATTTTCATGAAATTTGATATACCTGGGGTTAATGTCCAAACCAAGGCTATACTCTTCGAACATATTGTACAGATGGGACCACTTTATCATATAGCTGTCATAGAAGCCACCGCTCAAAATCAAGTTTTTGTATGGAATTTTTGAAAGTTCCGATGCAGCCAAAGTTAACGTTCCTTCTTGTTCAAACTGCAATCGAAAATATTTCTTATAACAGTAGCGTCAAACTGTGAACGCCCCCAATACTAAAAATTTGTACAAAAAATTGTAAAATTTTGTAATACAGTGGTAAGTGCTTTCATAGTTGCACGCTTTACTACTGTTCTATAATGTGTACATATTTGGTTTCTAAAGCTATTTCGGTTATTCATACATACATACACACATACATACATACAACATATGTAAATGCATACTTTACAAATTTCTTATTGCATTTTATTTTCATATTAGTTTTGCAATTTTCGCTAGTTCAAGTATTGTTTGTGTTTTGATTTTGTAATGGCACACAATGCAGCGCCAAACACCTGTTATACGTCGCATATGGCTACTACATGCATTCACACATACAATGCTGGGCTTATGTTACAAAACCAGTTGCTTGGACATTGTACGCGTACATACGTACATACATTCATCAAAATGTAGCTGATGGTGCTGCCGGCAGCATTGTTGGTGGCATATTACATTGCAATGCCGTGCAGTAGTTTGTTGTCAAATTATGACACGTTGCAACTACAACAGCAACAACTATGAACAGCATAACAACACCAACAATAACATACATGCTTGTTTTGTATGTGCCAAGTTAAACGCCTCAAGCCATCAGCCGTCATCAGTAGTACAGTGAACCTTGTCATCTGAGCAGCCGCAACTAATGCATTTGAATGTTGCCTCCAACAATGGCAAAAAACAAAACAAAAAAGTAAGGAAGGGCTAAGTTCGGGTGCAATGGAACATTTATACTCTTGCAACTTAATATGGGAAGAATGCCACGTACTAAATTTAGTCGAAGTTGGTCGGTCGGGTCCCGAGATATGTCATTTCACCAAAAAGTGGACGGTGACACGCCCAGCGTCCACTTTTCACGCCGACTTCTCATACCATCTTGGTGGTAAAATTTAATGTCTCTTGCGCCTTTAGCTATTGATTTATCACGCTTCTAGTGGAAGGAGTTCCGTCATATGGGGAGTGAGCGGGGTTATGATCCCATTTCATTAATTTTCATATTGTCAGAAGGAGTTCTTGTAGAATCTATCTTAAATTAGTTATTTTGTTCATTAAACATATTAGAGGGCGGGGTCACGCCCACTTTTTCAAAATTTTCTCCGATAGGCGCCCCTTGCTACTGTGGTCTGCTCATCAAAATAAGAGTTTTATATCTTAATTCAGTGTTCAGTTATGGCACTTTATAGGTTTTCGGTTAAAAGCATTTTGTAGGCGTGGCAGTGTTCCGATTACGCCCATCTACTAAATCGTACTTTTTTGTACTATGTAATCTACATACTATTATATCACCATGGTTTCATCAAAATATATACATTTTTACTCAAGTTACAGAGTGCGTGGACGGACGGACGGACATACGAACATCTTATTTCAACAATGTCTTGTCATCCTGATCATTTATACATATGTCTCGCGTAGTTTTAAGTGATACATACAACCGTTAGGTGACCAAAAACTATTATACTCTATAGCAGCATGTTGTTAGGGTATAAAATCAACAAGACCCACTGCTTACTATTAATGCAAATATCAGCAACTTAATGAATGCCACATTTGAGAGTGTTTTGCGGTGTGTGCATGTGTGGTTGCGCCACCTACCTCGATCAAAATGTGACTTTGGGCGAAGCTTCCAACTTCTGCTTGACCAATGATGCTGCTTGCGTTGTAGGTTGACGTTAAATGAGTATTGCTCTTAAATATTATTTCATGAATACATTCATATGTACATATGTATAGTTTAGCACTGTTAGATTGTAGTGAAAATGAATTCTTGTTCTGCAATTATTATGTGTTTGGTAATTTGACGCCTTTGGCGTGCTCGAAATTGCATTTTATGGAAATTCATACAAGTGACCATGTTACTCATTATAATTTATTCCGAGCTAGTCGTGATATTAATTATGAATAAGTATTTAAGATCGAAAAATTAGACCTCCCTATAGACAAAGGAAGCGAACAAAGACAAAACCGAAAGCTATCAAAAAGGCTTATGAAAAAAATCTTTAATGTAATAAATATATGTATACCTAATGAATTTAAAACTCGATTTCCCTACCCTGCTTATTGCAGACAAAAACCTTGACTTCAACATACAAGGATATTGATTTGATTGACCAGCTTGTATGATACATAGATGTATGCGATGGCTACGGTGGTTCATTCTGAACAACGCTGAAGTCATAAAACATTGAAACAGCTCTTAGTTGAGTGGATCTGGACCATTGTCACGCCGATAAAATGCCGTTAAGCCAAAACCAAACAAATGCCGAAACTAATTTTTTTAAGTGGAATTCTTATTTTTAAAAAGAAAATATTAATGAGTGATTTACATCTGCGGACCTGCGTCCATGTCCCAGTTTTTTCGGCGTAGCAAGACTCCCAATTAGCTTTACTCTCCAGCATGTCCAGCGTCGTCTTCTGTCGCGTCGTTGTATAGGCATTACGTCTCTTTGACTTTTTCCATTTTGTGAAGGTACTTTTTGAAGTATCGGTGACCGTATAAAAGCTGAGTTGTGTAAAAAGCGACTTCTCCAAATTTACGGCAGGTCTACGAGTATAAGTCTAGATCCTTTATTAGAATGGCGGTCCATCTGCCTGAGATTGTGTGTGTCGAGCAATGCTTGTGTTCGTATCATGACCTGATTTAGTTTTCTTCGCGCTTCTTCTGTGTCTCTTGCTGAAGTTACTGCTGCATTGTCGTCCGCATAGCTAAGCAAGTTTGATTTGTCTGGCATTTCGAGTTTTATTATAGCGTCGTAACTAATGTTCTACAAGCATGTGCTTAGAATGAATCCTTGTGCTGTTCCTGACGTGACCGCTATCTGTCGTGATCCCTCACTAGTTTGGTACAACAGTTTTCTGTTGCTAAGGTAGCTCCGCAACATAATCTGATGTAGTTGGGGATTTTAAAGCTTTTTTAGAGAACATCGATCATATGACGTATTTTATAGCTCTTAGATTTGATCTGCCGTATTGTCTAGGGGACAGTCCTCCAGCTTCATTGATAGCCGCTTCGGGTTTAAGTAGTATTTCATAGAGTTTTCGCGCTGTATCCAGCATGCATAGTGGACAGTATGCTGATTACAAGTTGGGATCACCTTTTTCCTTACTCAACAGCCAATTACGCACAATTTTGGTTTCGTCGATTCAGTCCTGTCTATTTGCTTAGCTACGAAGCAACACGCTCTGAAATGTGAGTTTCTTAAAAAGACGTCAAGCGAAAACGGGCTTCGTCGTTTAGCTTTTAGCGTAGACACATGTTCTCGAGTACACTTCAAGAATGTAAAATGTATGGTAATTTCATAAGGTCAGAGATATTTTTATTTCGATACTACTTTACTATCTTTTCGGTTTTAGCAACTCAAAAAAACAAAAAAACAAACAACCTCTAACATCCCAGTCGCAAAATGACTGTGTAGTAATGTAATTGAAGTCAGGTATTAATATGCTATAATTATTATATTATTAAATTATTTAATAATCATGATAAGCTGGTGTCGGTAAGGTGCTTCAAAAAACTATTGCTAATGTTAATAAATTATATAAAAATAAAAAACCAATAAGTTTCTAACAACTAGGTAAAGAGATATTTTTCAAGAGCAGAACTTTTATTTTACAATTGCAAGAAAAATATGGTATCCTTATAAATTTATTAAAGATATTTGAAATCAAATTAGATTTTGTTTATGAAAGGTTTAATAAAAAGTAGGCGTTATAATTAGTACTCCACCAGCAAGTCACAGGAAGTTCTGTCGTCAACTATCAGTCAAGTCAGCTGTGACTTTAATCCCGACATATGTACATATTTCGTAGTAGCAACAAATATCGCTGGTTAAACCCAATATATGTATATGTATATATGAGAAATCTGTTTTCAGTTGTCTAGCAAACATGCAATTTCCTATTAGCTGTCTCAAACGGAAAGTTTTTGCATAAAAATCCCCTACAATATATATCGTCATTTGTGCCGAACATATGTATGACAAACACCAAGCAAATTTGATGGATCAGACTTCATATAAACGTAATATCCGAGTATATAAATAAACTCCACTTCCTTGCTATCTAAAATAAAACACACCAATGACAAGCGATACATACAAATTTATATCGTCATGACGAGTGCGTCACATAATATTAAAGCACTATCAACAAACAGTTTTAAAAAATACAACAAATTCGGTCATGTGATGACGTTTTCGAAGTTTCAACATTGACGCTTTCATATCTGATGTTGCTGTTGTATTTGATAATTATTGTCGCTTATCGGCAAGGTTGTCGCTTTGTATTCTCTCTGATATTGGGCAGCAACGAACGCTAGATCTATTTATAGCAAATTTAGGGGCGATAATTTTAAGATTACAGATTATAGCAACAAATTATCGATATTAAATATTTATTACTTGAACGGAACAAGTTGTTGGGATATTCAATCATTTTACTTCCTAGACTCATATAATTTTCTAGGAAAAGTGAGTGTGCTTATTTAAAAAAAATCAAGCCAAAGCTATACATAGCTATATCTGCAACTTCCAGCGATTTAGTTATACACTACCAACCCATATTTCGTCTACCTTTCTGTTTATAGACTTTTTCAACTATTGGAGAATAGGGACTTAACATTTCTTATAGTTACCAATTACTAAAAGACTAGTTGGTTTATTGAAACAAATACATACAAAGTAAAATGTTTGACTATGCAGTTGAAACTATATATATAACATACAGATACATACATACATATATGTGTAAGTAATATACATAATACATATTCTGCTTCCACGCATGTGCCCGCTTACATCAGTTTATTTAGCTATGCTTCAACTGATTATGCACCGACACAACTTCGAATAGTCGGCAGAAGATTTTTAAATTGTTTGTTATTTTGTCTGCAATGGGCCATTAGGTGAAGAATGGTTGTGTGTTTTTTGTAAAATTTGTAAGCAAAAGAAAAGAAATCGAGTAAATACGTGTCAACATTGAAGTAGCAAAATAAAGGGTATGCTTTTTGGCAAAATAAACGGTGCATTGATAAACAGAAATTGAGTAAAGCGGATATTCAGCCAATTTGGCATCCTTGGACACTCTTTTTTAACAAAGTGCATTATATTTGTCTTGTTCTTAACTCCTCTAGCATAGGATTTCCTCAACACTAATGCTGTTTCCTTTCGCTTTTAATGCAATCCATTTCCTTCAGTGGTTTCTCGGCTTACTTGTTCCGATTATTTTCAAGAAATAAGCTTAGGCTACCTTCAAAGCATCTTCGTCAGGGTTTAATAGAATTATTTGTTGTTTTAACAAAAATTTTCATATTTTATATAGGGTTAAGTCAACAGAGATGAAGATTTTTCTTATAAAATTGGTGGGTTCAGATGTGAATAGTGTGTGTGACCAAATGCTGTGCTAATAAAAATGGTATAGAATCAACAATAACAAGTAAGGAAGGTCTAAGTTCGGGTGTCACCGAACATTTTATACTCTCACATGATAAAGTGTAATCGAGATTTCATTATCCGTCATTTACATATTTTTCAAGTACCGTATTTGTGTAAAGTTTTATTCCGCTATCATCATTGGTTCCTAATGTTTATACTCGTATTATACAAAGAAGGCATCAGATGGAATTCAAAATAGCTTTATATTGGAAGAAGGCGTGGTTGCGAACCGATTTCAGCCATATATCGTACATGTCATCAGGGTGTTAAGAAAATATTATCTACCGAATTTCATTGAAATCGGTAGAGTAGTTCCTGAGATATGGTTTTTGGTCCATAAGTGGGTGACGCCACGCCCATTTTCAATTTCTAAACCAATAAATTCTTCCTTCTGCCATTTCTTTCGTAAAATTTAGTGTTTCTGACGTTTTTTGTTAGTCGGTTAACGCACTTTTAGTGATTTTCAATACAACTTTTGTATGGGAGGTGGGCGTGGTTATTATCGGGTTTCTTTCATTTTTGAACTGTATATGGAAATGCCTGAAGGAAACGACTCTGTAGAGTTTGGTTGACATAGCTATAGTAGTTTCCGAGATATGTACAAAATACTTAGTAGGTGGCGGGGCCACACCCACTTTTCCAAAAAAATTACGTTCAAATATGTCCCTCCCTAGTGCGATCCTTTGTGCCAAATATCACTTTAATATCTTTTTTAATGGGTTAGTTATGACACTTTATAGGTTTTCGGTTTTCGCCATTTTGTGGGCGTGGCAGTTGGCCGATTTGGCCCATCTTCGAACTTAACCTTTTTATGGAGCCAAGAAATACGTGTACCAAGTTTCATAATGATATCTCAATTTTTACTCAAGTTACAGCTTGCACGGACGGACGGATGGACAGACAGACAGACATCCAGATTTCAACTCTACTCGTCACTCTGATCACTTTGGTATATATGTATAACCCTATATCTAACTCTTTTAGTTTTAGGACTTACAAACAACCGTTATGTCAACAAAACTATAATACTCTCCTTAGCAACTTTGTTGCGAGAGTATAATTATACCATGTGGGAAGTAGGCATGGTTGTTGACCGATTTCGTCCATTTTTATAGTGTGATATAAAGAATATGTCTCTCATCAAATTTTGTCGAAATCGGTCGGTCGAGTCCCTAGATATGGGATTTAATCAAAAAGTGGGCGGGGCCACGCTCATCGTTCAATTTTCATACCGGGTTCTATAAAACCCTCTCATTCTATCCCGGAGGCAAAATTTAATGACTCTGGCGAATTTAGTTATTGATTTATCGCACTTTTAATAGTTTTTAACAGTACCGTTATTCGGGGAGTGAGCGGGGTTATACCCCGATTTCACCTATTTTCCCATTATCGGTAGGAATATTCATAAGATTTGTACTCAGCAAAGAGCACTAAGCTTGTTAGAGGGCGGCGCCACGCACACTCTTTCAAAAAATTTTCCCCCCTGTGCTCCTTGCTACTGCGATCCTCTGTACCAAATTACAGCTTTATACAAGTATCTTAATTTAGTTCTTACTTATGGCACTTTATGTGTTTTCGGTTAATGGCGGTTTGTGGGTGTGGCAGTTGTCCGATTACGCTCATCTAGGAACTCGAAATTTTTTTTGTATTAAGAAACCTGCATACCAAGTCATCGAGATATTTCAATTTTACTCAAGTTACAGCTTGCACGGAAGGACGGACGGACAGACCAGCAGTCAACCGGATTTCAACTGTTCTCGTCACCCTGATCATTTATATATATAAAACCCTATAATTATCGCGATTAGTTTTTGGTGATACGCACAACCGTTAGGTGAACTATAATACCCTGTAGCAACAGGTTGGAAGACCATAAAAACAGAAAGAAATATCGGAGACTATATAAAGTATGTACGAGAATATATAAATAATAATAATAATGCTGCCATATAAATCAATCTTTCTACCCATCTATGATATAAGAAATTTATCTGTGAAGAGAAGTTGAAATTATCCTCTTTTCTTGTTCAATAAAGTTGGCAAGTGTTCTTATACAGCGTTTTCGAAATTTTTCTATAAATTCTGAATACTTTCGCGCGAGTCTTCACTGCTTAAGGAGGCAGTGTAGTCAAAAAATTTGATAAAACGGACATCTTTTATGTTTCAGTGATACAACCGTTTAAGTTTGGGACAACTCGACCGGTTTAGCCTAAATTTACAAATGTATACGCGTTTTTATCGATTTATTGGAAATTTTGGCATGAGATAGACCAAGAAGTGTCGAGAATATTGCTGACGCTGTCGCATCAATTGAGGAAGACCCACATCGGTCTCTCACAAGTCGTTCTCAAGTGTTGCGCATCTCTGTGACGTCGTTGTGGCGAACGACCAACCTTTTGGGTAATTGGGTGAATTTCTAATTTTTTTCGACCACATGCCATTTTACGAACAATTTCTTCTAATAATGAATTTTGTGCTTAAGTTTCAATCGGGAAGAATAGCGGAATCATTGCAACAGTGGAGGACTAAGTAAAGACATGAACATATTGATTCTTAGAAATATCTTTTTAGCACAATCTTTCACACTAATGGAGGAATACAAGTCTTTCCATATGAGTTTTCTACGATCTCTCGATCTACTTTGACTTTTTGAGTCACTTATATATACATGCGATTGCTTTTGGGTAAATCAGATTTTACAGAACGCTTTTGTCACATATCAAATCATTTCACCGAAGAAATTCCATTGTTGTCAATTAAAACAATTTCGGAAATAAATTTCACTTAGGTTGCCACATTGCTGTAATAAAAGCCATACTTTCCTTACTCTGTATTTCCTAAATACATTACGATGACCTAAACACTATCCTCGTGAATTCATGGATTAAAATTATACTATATACTGGGACCAAGAATAATAATATAACACCCTTTACTGGTGCACTTCTTATAGCACAAAAGGAGCTAAATTTTTTTATCTCAAATTCAGAAAATTTGTATAACAACTATATTATATAGATCTTAAAGATTTTTCCGAAATCTTCGTGTCTTAGACAGCTATTTATGCCACATTTCGTGAAGATATCTTCTCAAAAAAATATTTTTCATACAAGGTCGGTCAGTTTGTATGGTGGTTATACTTGTATGTTGGCGATTCTCGCGACTAGATCACATATGGTATATAGAAACGCATGGGCGGACAGACGAACATGGCTAAATATGTAGACTCAGCTCGTCGCGCTGATCATTTATATATAAACTTCTTAAGATCGCTACAGTTTCGGTTTTGATGTTATAAATTTCGTAGTGAACTTATTATATCCTATTCAGGGTATGAAAATACATATTTTCACATACAAGAATATTTTTAAGAATAAGAATCTTCGAATTGAAAAAAAATCGTCGAAGAAGCCTTTTTAGAAAGTTTCAATACTCAGTTCGATTGTCACTGATATTTTTACTGAAAAAAATATTTTACATTTTATATACTATACATACATATGTATATATATATCTTTTTATACCATGAGTTCAATTTGTAAATTTATAGTTCTCCTAAAATACATGTATGTATAATATAATATAATATAAGATGCGTGTACATTGATTGATATATAAGGTACATTCCAAAGTAAACAGGACTTTTTGCATCTAGCGCCCCTGGGGACGCCATCTATACGTCGACTGGTGCGTTAGAATTTGCTATCCTTATCGATTGTCCAGTAAGAATTTCGTGACATTTCATTAATTGGAAGTGAAGATATTGCGTTTTAGTGACAGTATGTTTGTCTTCTGGGTGCGAAAATGGGCTTCGAACAAAGAGCCAAAATTAATTTTTTTTTTAAATTGGTTAAAATTTTACCTAAACGTTTCAATTGATGAAAAACGTTTATGGCGATGATTGCCTATCCCGTAGCAGAGTGCACAAGTGGTTTCAACGTTTTCAAAGTGGTCGGGAGGACATAAATGACGATCAACTTGTGGGCCAATCAAAATACGTGATCACCGGAAATTTCATCAAAACTGTGCGTGAATTCATCAAAAATCAAAAAATCAGCCTAAATCATCATTGAAATTCATGGAAATGGAATTGAACATCTCCAAAACATCGATTTATCGCATTTTGACTGAACATTTGGGCTTACAAAAGGAGTGTGCACGGTTTGTGCGTGTGACCGCTTATTTGACCAAAAATCACATTTTAACTATTAAGCACTCCCCGTATTCACCTGATATGGCACCGTGCGACTTCTTCCTTTTCGGAAAAATGAATTTGCCCATGAAAAGAAAGTGTTATACAGACGTAGAGGCCATTCAAAAGGCTTGCACCGGCATACTGGCGGCCATACGGCTAAAACACTCGTTCGACCTGCTTTTGGACCGTGCAAAAAGCTGTATTGAAGCAGAAGGAGACTATTTTGAATAAAATAAATTGATTTTGCCGAAGAAACCATTTTTTTTTTTAAGTGCTGTTTACTTTGGAAAATACCTTGTATAACTCTAAGAAAGGCTCTCCAACTATGAGCTCGTGATTAGAGTGTGTAAGTGGGTAGAAAATTGCATACAGTTCATATATGTTTGTATACTACATATGCATGTTTAAAAATTTGTATGTGAAAAAGATTTAGATATAAACACATTTATATAAATTTACAAAGTGATAACTCAATTACAACAATTCCCACCAAGCGTGCATAATTTCTACACAAACACAAATCTCCGCACACTACAATGTAGAGAGTAAGTGAATAATGTAACATATTTATTTACGGCAATTCGCCCCAAAGATTGCTATCCCACTGTGCGGCACAAAGCCTATTGGGTTTGCTACCTTTTGCAACAGTGTTAAATTGAAATGTTGCAAGAACAAAACAATCAAACAAAAAATACAGTAAATACAAGTAAACACAAAAAATCAAATAAAATGCAACATTAAATTTTTTTTGGCCATGCAAACGACCAACATCATCGTCGGCATCCACCCGCACCGTTGGCCGCCTTGCAAACTGTCCAACCAACTGACTGATGGCTCGGCCACCTGCAGCCTGTCGGCTTAAATGAAAGCATGGCAACACTGCAGGACATCCGCCGCCTCGGCTGCCACAGTCCAAACGAGCCTTCATTAAAGCGATGCTGCAACGGGGAAAGGTACGAAAAACGGAAAAAACCAAAATATATTTGCAAGTAACGCTTAGTTGCGAAGTGGAAAATTGGATGTATTGGCTGTATTGGCTGTATTTTGGCCAACAAAGCCTGGCCACACCACCACCACCACGGAAGGACTGACTGTGCGAGTGCAGCATTGTATGCGATTCTCTACGCTGCCACCAGAGTTGGTAAAATATTTTGGCTTCTCGTAACACGCCTATTTAACGGACTAGACCTACAAAGCACCGAGCACGTGTGAGAGTGTGTAGGTGGATTGCGTGTATATCAGGGTATTGTTTCTGTGTGAGT
Source organism: Bactrocera tryoni (assembly GCF_016617805.1). Lineage (NCBI taxonomy): Eukaryota > Metazoa > Arthropoda > Insecta > Diptera > Tephritidae > Bactrocera > Bactrocera tryoni. Next base: position 35,476,268 of record NC_052502.1, on the reverse strand, counting down.
GTGTGAGTTAGAGCGCGCATTTAGCTCATTTCGCTGCCAATTGGCGTAGCGAATGCAGGATTTTACGCTCAATTGGTAAGGCGATATATTGTGCAGATACGCATGCGCAAAACACACCTCTACTATTTCGACCTCAGTTTTGGCCACAGTAGTGGCTCCGTGGCACGCCATATCTACTTGTATTTTCACTTAGATGTTTTTGTGTTTGTACTAACGGTGATGTTTGTTATTTAACGCTTATCTGATTTTATAGGGGTGCTAGTTAAGTCCAGTCGCAGGCGATTGAAGCGAAAAGATACTTATACTACTTAAGTACATTTATGTATACATACATATGATATTTGTATACAATGAGATGCCGTACTTGCCAATTTTGACTACAATCGCTTTGATTGCAGGAGTGTTGCTGAGTTGTTTATTATAGTGCCAATTTGCGATTTAACAACTCGTAAAATCTGGATTTGTTATTGCAATAGTTTGGCATGATTATAGCAAACGAAGCAATGTGAAAGTTTATTTTTCACTCAGGCATATATGGTAAAGAAGATTATAAATTGAAACGTAAGGGGATATTCTAGAGGGCCATCCATTTCGAGGTTCCCTACTTTTTTTTAAGAAAAAACACAGAAACTTTAAATTTAATGGGGATTGTTTACTACCATTCGAAAGAACATTCTTTGGCATTTATTTTTTAAAGATTATATCATTCAGATATTGGTCCATTCTTTGAGTCCAATTTTCGATGATTGGATTCGTTCGATCATTTTGACTCGTAACTGGCGAATGATACGCGTGCTGTTTTGCTCCAAACCCTGAATCGAAGCGGGATTATCCACATAGAATTTAGAATTTACATATACCCACAAGGAAATGTCTAACGGTATGATATCACACAATCTTGATGAACAATCGACCAGCCCAAAACGTGAAATTATCTGCTCAAAAAAATTCAGTGATTCTTGGAACTTTTCAAAAACCCATAGAGCGTAGCGATGTGGCTTAGGAAGATCGAGCGACTGCAATTCTTGCACAGCTGCACTTTGTAAGCTTTAAATTTAAGATCTCGACGTAAAATGCGCCAAGTCGTTCCAGTTCCATACGTCAGTCTGAGTTGCTGCAAACGGGCCGAATCAACTCTCCACGGTCTTCGCGTATACTCTCAGCTATAGCTGTTATATTTTTTTCACTGCGTGCTGGACGTGGTCTGTGCGTGGTCTGTGCGGTCTGGGTCTCAAATTGGGTAATAATGTTGGGAATAGTACGCTCTGTAGGCCGATTATGTTAACCAAAATTTGAGCGAAGCGCGCCAAACACATTCTTTACAGAACGGGAATTTTCGCAATAAAGTTAAACGATTTGTAAACTTTGTTCAGGCGTAAGTCTTTTTATGATGAAATGCCAAACAACACTGAACCAAAATAATATGACATTTTTTTGTGAAGAGATATCAAATAAAAGAATTCCATAAAAGAACGTGACTTTTGATTAGATTTTATGACAGATATACGTAATATACGTATGTATAAAAAAGTACGTATAAAGTGTTACGAGTACAATAGAGGCGGTTTGAAAAAATGTGCGGCTTCTTGAGGACGTGTGCAAAAATTCAGATAAATTTCTGAAAAACTGCGAGACTAGTTCACGGTTACACCGATAATTATGTTACTTTGTACCTTAAAAAGTTGCACAGGCGCTTGACTGTATTGCGGAGCTCAACTCAGGAATCCTTAGATCCTCTACTCGACATAAAAAAACTAAGCCAAATGCCTTAAAAGTGGCGACCAGTAATAGATTACAGGCAGTACTAGTTATATTATTAATTGTCATTACAATAATTAGTATATACTTAATTAGGCTAAAATTAGTAGAATATATGGTTTAAGGCGATTATAAAATCACCGGTTCATTACTTTCTGTCTTATATGTAATAGAAATTACTACCCCAAAAAGTACTCTTTAGAATGGTTTCCAAAATTCTTAGTCTTAATATGTTGCAAAGTATTTTAGAAAATATCTTCAGGTTGTAAAAACTATTGAATAAAACGAATATAATAACATAGGTGGAAAGGGAGACTACATAGATTTTCGCCCGCAATAAAACATACATACAGACAAACCTAATTCTTAGTGACAATTTCATATCTTTTATTTGGCATTTTCGTATTTAGATTCAAGGGCTTATTTAATAAATTTAGACCATAAACCACCGGCACAAAGGTGGTGAAAAAAACAGACTTTGAACTGAAGCTGTACTAACTTATTTCATTCCCTTAACCAAAAGGCGGAGTCTGGCGTATTCAATTATATTATATATTGTATGTATAATATATATTTGCTTCCTTATCTACAATTTGAGCTCTTTTGAATTTTTTCTTCTTTTCCTTCATGAATACTGGACTTCCATCATTCGTTTATCTGCTCTCTGAGTGAATACATAGATTATCCTGAGTACTTAGCATTGTTGGCATTGTCATCACCGCCATGATAGCAACCATTGGTGGTCACTTTCGTATACACTGATGTACATATGACATATAAGTATATACATACATATATAAGGGTATTTATGTAGTAGATATATACATATTGCTTAAAAAACCAGTTTTTAATGGTGATTGCACTCAAAAATTCACTCAACATTTTTGCATGCTTAGGTACATTGTATATTTCCACATATTTATTACCTTATGTCTGTATTTTGAAAGAAAGTTCTTCGTTCATGTTTTAACATGTCTTGAATGTATTACAGATCAACTCTTGTTTCAAAGATATGTATTTAATTTTATTGAAATGAAAAATGTTTGCGGGTTGACTAAGTAAATTTGCGAAATTTAAAATATAAATCTTTGAATCTTTGGGCAAGTTTAATGATTTATTCAAGCAATATATTATAGTATTTTAATCTATTTCGAAACATTGCGAAATATGTCTTGTGTCTTCGGTTTGCATAAATTACAGGCTTTGTTTCTGGGATAAGCCAAATGTTTAAAATCATTGTAGGACGGTTTTTCAGAAACTTAATTTCTTTGTACAAAATTAATTTTTCAAACAATTGCTTGTTTCTAAAAAATAAAAAAAGTTTTAGTTAGTGGTATCATGCTACATTTCTTATCAAAGTAATTCCTTTTAAATTTTAATAGTCGGCAGGAGCGGCTCATTTTTCATTCATATCTGCTTGTTGAGCAAGTTAAGGATTGACTTCACCGAGACATGGCTATATTTACAACATGTTTGTCGATTAAATATCTACAAGTTGTTAGAGGCTTACATCTAAATTCATTTTTCCTGGAGTCTAAATGTAAGTTGATGCTTGCTTTGGCTAGTTCTTCTGCTTCCCATTTTCCGGAAATGTTAGTATGTCCTGGAATCCATTGTAAGTTTATCGCGTAATCCACTAAAGACTTTTGTGATTTCAAGACCGCTTGGTTGTCTGTATACATATGTATATAAATATATTCCTTGTTCGGAGCATGCTCTTTAACAGAGCAAGAAGACTCTCTTTAATTTCTGTGGTCTTTGCTTGGTAGAACTGCAGTGGTCTGGTAGACGGAAGGCGATTGCGGTACATATATGTATAATTTATCTTTATTATCTAGTTTGGACCCATTCGTATGGATATTTTTCCTGTGCCCTTGTTCACCTTTTTCCCGCAAATGCGCCATCTATTAACCCAAGGCTCCTAAGTGAGGAGAAATCCGGCTGTTTTGTTCCAATGCAGGTAATTAGGGCTAAAAAGCCAATTTGTTATCATTCGAGGGCTCTTTCGCTACTTCGTCCATCTAATTTTCCGATGTTAGGTTGTTTGCATCTAAACCGAGTTTGACTAGTTGGTAATGAATTTCGCGCATCCATAATTGATCTCCCGGCCATTTTTCGATAGGGGTCCTATGGACTCCTTTGCTAGTAGCAGCAGAATCTACGTCGTGGCGTTTAAAGAATCTCCAACCCTCAGTTGCCAGATTTGCGTTGGAGGCTCTGATGAGCTGCATTATCCGGTCCGGTTGCGATGGTGTGATCAGGAACCAGACCTTTGCCCTTTGCTACGAGCGTGGCTCCGGGGAACACTTTCACAACCTTGAATAATGCAGCCTTATAAGGTTGAGCCGGTCCCCCCTCGTCGTAAGCTATCCTTTAGATCTCGTCCTGCAACTAGCCTACATCTATGCATGACGATAGCGGACCCGGTTTGTTTACAAGCACTTCCAGCGTCAATCGTGTCAGCGCAGCTTACTCCTTTTTCCTTTTTCCATCGGGATCTGCCTCAAAATCGAAATTTGTATCTTGTGTCTTCGATTCCGGCAAATATATCCAAGAAGATAACATGAAAATTTCAAGTCGAGCTGGCTAGCTGTATCTGAGAAATTCTTCTCACCGACTCTGGAAACTATTTTTCGAAAAAAACGCGTTTAAAGTTTTGTGAGCTGATTACAAGAAGTTAAAAAATTCATGCAAATACGTTCATAACACCCAAACCATTTGCCATTAGATCCGCCAAATATTATAAAATACAAAAAAATCTATTTTTGAAACTCAAAAGTGGATATACGAATAATCCCTCAAATAATATTACAATTAAAATAATTTATTTATTTGTTTTTATAAGGTTACACTACAACGAAGTCCACACTTGTTAAAAAATTTAAGCAACCTTAACTGTAAATGTTTAAGACTAAGCGTTCGCATATATTTAAATATAATATATATATGTATTTTTTCAACCATCTGTACTTACACAAGTAATTATCGCATCATTAACTCTTCACATTACATACATTTTTAATTCTACTCATAAAAACTGTTCTTTAACTACTTACATATGTACATAAGTATCAACGCAATCTTCAGCTGGAGCATCATCGCACCCGAACTACAGTGGCAGCTACAGCGTTCTTGCCATTTTTGTTTTTAGTCTTTCATAGCCACAATAAATGTGACAGTTTAACAAAATGTTAATTTCCTCGCCACAATGTTTAAAGATCTTGTCCCATAAAACAGCTAATAAAATGTACGACCAGATAGATATGTATATGCGGACAGACATAGGCGGCGGCGGCGGCTTGCTATGGTAATGTGAGTCGCGGCAAATCCATCCGTTGGCCATGAACACCGGCAAAATTTCCGGACACAAAGGGATTTAGTTTAATATGTTGTTGTGTGTGTACCTTTGCATGCATTTGCTTCAACCAATCTCGAGTCGCTCTATGCCTGCCTGTGCGTTCGCTCGTATTTCTGTGCCAATTGTGCTTATCATCTTACTTGCGTCCCTTTTATTTTCAGCATTTTTATTATGTTTTCACCATTTATGGTGCCGTCGTATTTGTTTTGTTTTTGTACACTTATTGCTCTTTTAATTTGCCTACTGAACGACTTGACAAAATATTGTAGCTCTCTGTGGTATCTGTTTAGTGGCTTGTTAAGCACGATAAGATAATTTTAATTAAGCGAAGGTGGTTGACTAGAAATGTGTGTGAAGTAAAACCTGTCTGCTCGCATGGCAGACAAGTTGTGTGAAGGCTTGTCTTCATTTGTTCTTTTGATAATTTTAATATGGAAACTCTAAAAAGCCTTTTCCTTTACGTAACCAGATGCAACTATATTAGTCCGCTGGAAGAACTTTGTTAGAATACTGAAAATCTCATATATGTACATATTCTTTAAGGTTTAGATTATTATCTAACTCTATTATATCCATATATCCGTCAGAATATCTAATAATGCACTTTAAAATCTGCAATGTTAAATACTCATCTTGTTATAACTAGTAACCACTCGAAAGCGATCTGACTCTTTGAAAAATCCGAAAGTATTTTGTAACGTAGAGACCATAAGCTCTCAATCCAAAACTAAAACTTTTCGTCTTTGTTAAGTTTCTGAATTCATTCCGGACCACCAATTTAGTTTCATACGATCAAAACTCTTAAGGGCAAATGAAAACTAAATAGTTTTTCGACGATAGTTTTTCAGAGAATTTAACATCTTTATAAAAATTAGTAAGATATTTTTTTTAGTTTTTTTTTAAATCAAATCAAAAACTATAATAGAAAGTGATTAAAAAATTAAATGAATTAAACTAAAGCTCGGAGCTAGACCTCAGACGGAGCCTCCAAAACACTGCGGAAGTCAGTCAGGTTGATAGGTAAAGACGATATATGCATGTGTAGAGATGAGAGAGACTTTGGAACACCCCCTATGCTTATCGAGAACTCGTCTTAGATATCTAGGACCTTCGCAGTTCAATGGACAACATGAAGTATCAAATTAGATATCCAGTTGCTCTTAAAAATCGACAAATTTTGACGACCAGTATGACGAATATTTGAGCTCAAATTTAACTGAACCGTTGGCATTACTAAGCACAAAAAGGTCTATGTATGGCGTGACATCCGGTCAGTATATCCTAACCTATCCTTTCCTATATAAAGCGAGATCAATTTCGATGTTCCATACTTTTTTAAATAAAAAACACAGAAAATTCAAATTTAATGGAGAATGTTTATTGTCATTCGAAAGAACATTCTTCGGCTTTTAATTTTTTTTTTCCTGAATTCAGTTTTTTTATAGAAAATATCTGTAAAACTGTGATGTTTAGTATTGAAGTTCTGGGCGAATATTTTTATGATAACAGTTTGCTATTGTGCCCAAAATGGTTAAAATCGGGTCAATAATAGCCTGAAACTCATAAGTCTATTATAAATATTTATCAACTTTACATATGTATGGTACATACATATATGGTAGTTATATTAATAGTAGTCAAAAAATATTTTTGGTTTGACTGGCTAAAAAATAAAGTAGTACCAAAAAGTCATAAAATCGGGTCAATACTACCCTTAGCCTCTATATACCTAATAAAAAATTTCGAAAATTTCGGTTATCTGTATAAAAAACAGTATTCCTTCCAAATAAAAATAATTTTTTTTTAGATATTTTTTATATATTCTAAAGCGATAAACAAACGATCGATCTGATACCAGAAAGAAGAGAAATGTATATCTTATTGCCATAAAAAGTATCGCGAAAATTTCATCGAATACAACACACTGTGCACATTTATATTCAATATCATTTATGTGTGTGGGTGTCAATGAAGTAAACAGCAAAAGAAGAATTGTGTGTAAATTTTGCAAACACTTGGGTGGCGCGTGGCTTTGATGAATTTCATTAAAATCTTTGCACCGTTAAAATAACAATAAATAAGGTTTAACGGGATTAACGGCTACAAGCTATATTCTTACATATTTATTGCTACTTATCTTTCATTATTTACTTTCATACGCGGCATCACACTTTTCCATTGCGTGCAACGCGTCCAAGCCTAAAAGAAATTTCGGGCCAATAAGCCATAATTAAGTGGTACCAACAACACTCGAAGGAGTATGTGAGTAAATGCACGAAAGTGTAATTTAATTTTTGCGCAAATAAAATGGAAAACAAAAGTTTTACTCGCAATTCAGCACACCGCACTTCGCCGCCTGCCTTGTGTTGCATTAATACGTCAATATTATTTGCTGCTTCCATATACCATATGTATTTGTGTTTGTGTGCATGTGTGTACTTGTGTGATCTTTAATCGCTTTCGCAACAAGGATTAATGACATGATATAACAACAGCAACAACAAAATGCTTACCAGTTGTTTCAGATAAATATTCGCATTGTCTGCTTTTGTCTGCCAAAGTGGCATTCACACTATGTACTTTTCTGTTTGTTATTGGTTTTTGTCTTTATTGCTTTTGTTTTTGTTGTCGTTGTTCTTATTGCTTGAGCTGTTGTTGATGGTTCGCATGCGAGCTTGGCGCCTGAGCAGCGCTTTTTAATGAAACAAAGCGGGAATTTTAAATGAGCACCATAAAGAATAATAAAAATCACAACAACAACAACAATACAAACAACGCAAACCAAAAACAAATAGAATGTAAATTAAATTATATGGAAGAAATAGCGCGAAAAAAGTGAGCGCCCGCAATGCTGTCGATAAAGATGAGCAACGCTGTCTCTGTGTGGCTGCCTTGCCAATCTGTCCGTTTATAAGCACATTTGTATATCTGTGTATATATTTGTGGTTGAATACGAGTATGTGTCCGGTTGACCGCTTGTCAGCTCATTCAACGGCGGCTGTTAACATGTTAAACAATATCAATGTGCTGTGCTGAGCTGCGGCATTTTTGCCTTTTACCTTTGTACACACGCACACACGCATATACGTGTATGACACACATGGCTACACACAAATGTGGTTTGGCTTTAATTCAGAGCTTATGGTGGCTGCCTTCGCACATCCGTAATTGGGTGCTCGACTTAATGGCATTTAAACTGCCTTATCGTTATACTTATTTAAATGATTTTGTTACTACAAGATAACGAAATCATATCAAAGAGCAATAAATGTGTGCCAACAGCACCCTCATATAACGCGTAAGGACAAAAGCTTGCGCATATATGTATACCATATATTATAGTAGCTTTGAAAAGAGCTGAGGAAATTAGTATTTAAATGAGTGTATGAGTGTATATGTTTGCATGCCTGTGTGTGTTACGTGTTAATGAGATGTGTTAAATTTTTGATATTTAAAATGATGTGATAACATGAACACTTTTCCAAATATAATTTCATATATGTACATACATATGTACATTCATACATATATATTGATATATACATATATATATATGTATATATATAAATATTATTTCAAATGTGTAGCTTTTGTATTGGTATTTCATTCAGCTCTGGATTTTAGCGGCAAAATAAAAGACTTAAGCGAGCAACTCCCTTTCAATTACGATAAGATTGGCGCGTATAAAATGCTGAAAAACATGCGAATTTAAATTAATGTGAAATTAATTGCATTTAATTGCGTATTATTATATGTTCCACTTATATAAGTGAATATTTTAACTAAATTTATTGTTTGAATTTAAGAAGTGGCCTCAGAATAATATATTGCTATCATATAAGAATGTACATATGTATATATGAGATCAGTGCAGGAGTCTCTGAAAATGTAAAAATCGAAATCATGTTAAGGGGGTCCTCTCATATAATTTTGCAAAAAGTACCTAATATTTGACATTTTTTTTAAGAAGTAAACTGACTTAGACATGTGCGCTATTCTGCAATTATTCAGGTTTCATCTATAAAATCAGAATTTTTGTGTGTCGGGTGTCAAAAAAGGCGTCCGAAATGGGCCTGTTACAGGTCGCAGTTCGCTCTCTACATGCAGAAATTCAAACGAATCCTAATGATAACATTCCGTAGAGGCGCCCCAATCTAAAACACATGAAAAAAAATCGTTATAGAAACAAAATGGCGGCCGCTTGAAAATAAAGTGTTTCGAGGAACCGCGTGTCAAAGTTCGAAAACAGTCCGTCAATGCTCAGGACATAGGTCCGTTCAAAGTCGTGTTGCAACGGAACTGATTCACGGATCGAAAAAACATTTTACCAACATATTCTAGACAATTTAAGCCTTCGATTTTTACAATAAAAAAATCAGTTTTTAAAGAAATTTTCAAAGAGGATCCCCTTAAGTTGAAATGCATTGAAAACGAATGATAAAAAAACAAAATGAAAGGAAAACTATTTGCTGCGCGATTTCTGTTCGGGAAGAGCAAAAGGGAGAGGCGTGGTATAATTTTTAAGCGTTAAAAGCGGCTTATCTCGATTTCCGGCAAAACTAATATGCCTATAGAAAAAAGTTGTATTTCTAAGTTGTAAATAATACAAACATATACAACTTTTTCCTTAACATCCTTTACACGTAACCTCACAATTTATGAGAAAAATTCTAAAATCCAAGTTATTGGGTTTTTTATCTTGTATAAAACAAAATGCCTTCGTAAAATCTGGTGTACCATTACACTCCTATGTCCTAAGGAAAACTTTTTGCTATTTAAGAAACTAAGGAGGAAATCTTATTTCGACATTAAATCGTAATAAGTCTATTTTTCAATCAAAGATTCTTTTGTCAGAATATCAGATTTTTGAAAAATCCACCAGATTTTATATTTACTGAAGTCACCAATATCTTTTGATATCAAAATATGTACATTTCTGCAGAATTTTTTTTCTAAAAATGCAAAATAAAATCCCATTATACGACATATTTTTTCGAATTTGCTACACAATGCGAAAATGGATGAAATCGAACTGCAACCACACCTACTTCCCACTCAGCACAATTTTAAGTTCCATTTGCTTCTTTCCTTTTCAGCGTACAAATCAAGAAGCAGTTAATATAACGGGATACAGTTTTGGACTAATAATTTCATTAAAGTATGCCTCCCTATGACCAAAAGTTGTCAAAGTCCAACAAAAACTGTTCAAGCCCCTAGTTCCCGATTATTTGGACCCCAGTACCCATAGTTACCGAAAATATTGGTCAATGTGTTAGATTTATGAGTGAAATCCAGAAAAAATGGATTAAATCGGATTAATAGTTCCTTTAGCACCCAGATACTTAATACAACAATTTTCGAACTTCCGGGTGACTGTGCACTGCATCTATCGACCAATATGGGAATTATCATAATAAAATTGAGAGAGCATGGTTTTCTTATAACGGTGAACACTTGTAATTGGAATGAATAAAAACGGGAAAATTTCGCTCATATAACTTTCTTTCCTTTAAAGCAAGTTGCAAGAGTATGGAGTGCTATGATAAACCTGAACTTAGCTTTAACTTACTTAAAATTTTAAAATTGGGAATGACAGTTTTTTATGTTTTATAGAAATATGTTAAAAGTTTTACAATTTGTTGTTTATGTTTAGCTCCTGTATAAATAGAAAAACAGATTTTATTAATTTGTCAATAATTAAAATTAAATTTTCATTACTTTTTTTTACAGCGAACGAAAATTCGAAAAACGTTTGTTGATCTGCAGGTAAGTGTTTAATTTTTATAAGGATTTTACTTAGATTGGTATCCTGACAACAAAATTGCTGCTTGTCTTTATGAGATAATCACATTAGGGTACAACCGAGGCCGTAGAAACAAAACCATCAAAATGAAGTTATTGTATGGAAACTTTTTTCATTTGACTAGACATCTTCACAAAATTAAGCTTAAATTATTGTTCAAGACTGCAGTACAATTTTCGAAAACAAAAATGGTCCAGATCACACATGTCTTACGAACTGATCAATCCTTTTTACCTTTCTATACCAAGGTAATACACCCACTTATAGCTTCGGGGGAACCAAAATTAATATTTTTTTAATGACAACGACGATGCTCAGAAATGTAGCTAGAGAAAATATATAACATGCAACGGGACCTCCATCATCAACAAATGCTACGCTATAGATAAACAATTGTGGGAGAATGTTTGTGGAACTCGAATCTGTGACATATAAAATTATCTATATGTGTTTGATGAGATGGTCAATTTACTCATAGAGAGTAAAAATAATGAATGAAATAACTTACGCGGAAATTGTGTACGGATGCTTCTGAACAACTTCACTTAAGGAACTATAGGTCTCAAATCATTTTCGATCTAGCGATTTGTAAGGCGAAGCTAGCTTTTATTAATTATACAAATCTGTTTGTCAGTTTTTACAGGGTTTGTCTGGAAATTAACATGACTGAGTCGATTAAAAAAAAAATATATATTAAACCAATCCTTACAATTCTTTAAAAACTTTCAAAATAGGTTCCTTCTGTGTCGACGCTGTGCGCTGCCAGCGTGATTTCCATTCATTGAAGTCGTCACGGAAGATATTCTCCGGAATAGCCTTGAGAGCCGAGGTGCATGTTGCTTGGATTCCCTCTGTCGTCTCAAAGTGCTTGCCTTTCATCGGGATCATACTCAAAGATCCATGACTCGTCACCTGTGATTACGTTATTTACAAATTGGGGGTCTATTTCACACATGTTCAAATTTTCTTGGCACACTCGCCGCAATTTCTGGTCGTCAGTGAACACTTTTGGGACCCTCTTTGCGCACACCTTGCGCATATTCAAGTGCTTCGTCACAATGTCATAAACCACAGATTTTGATTAATCTAACATCTGGGCAATTAAACGAATACTTAGTAGATGGTCTGAGTTCAAAACTTTGCGCACATGAGTCACATTGTCGGTGTTGGTCGAAGTCTTCCCAACCCTTCAAAAGGGCCTGGTGCCAACGAATCATACCACTTCTTGCTATAGCAACATCTGGGTAAGCCTGGTTGATCATATCAAACGTCTCTGTTGCAGATTTGCCGAGTTTTACATAGAATTTACTCGCGTACGTCAGTTTTAACGAACGCTGCCTGGCTTGTATCGAAATGTTTGACCTGACTCTCCAGGTGCTCGGAGACAACTTACCACTCGTTCTTTAGCTAGGAACGCCCTCTACCGAACCTATTACCTTTCGGACCAACCCTGTAAGATATCAGATCGGTCAACTATATAATACATATATCTGCTGTACAGTCTATTGTTTTGATAATTGGTTTTCCAGTGAAGTAAAGCTAAGAACGCACAATATTTTAGTACATATGCAAACTTCAATATGTGAAACTGCAGATCACATACCATTAATAATTTTAATTAAGGTTTCAGAAATCAAAATAATACTGAGGTAATGACGCGAATTTCGATATGACGAATGCGCTAAGCTAATCTTAAAACTCGTTATTTTCAACACCTTTGTACCAAGGTGCCAATACAAAAACCTTGACATTCTGAATATTTCTTTTCGCATTCATTTTCCGTATTTTCCCTACAACGTTATTGATTCGTATTACCAAAAATATGCCAACTATTTCCTGATGACACATCCACTGGTTAAACAGACTTAGCCAAATATTCGACAAGGTAACGCTTAAATCTCAAACAACAAACAAGAAATCTCGGCATCTCTGCATGTGGACTTTGTAGCCAAGAAATAATATTTTCCCACACGAATCATGCAAAAAGGGAGCCACAAAAAAATGCAACGGAAACAAATGACAAATGGGGCATCAACTAATAAAAGTTCCGCAATATGCCACCGTGGTAGTAAATAAAAACCGACGACAGCGTAATATATGCGCGTACGAACACTTTTTATTACTCATACCTGAAATAGCTGAAAACACATAGTAAACGGCGTGCGCGAACACTCAAAGAAGACGCCGCCAACTACATGCACATGCACAGGCACACATTCATTTTGAACAAAATAATGAAAAAAATAAATATGTAATAAGAGCAAAACGAGTCAATTATGAATTAAACGAATGAGCTACAACTGGCTGGGGAAAAAATTAAACAAAAACAAAAACATTATAATACAAACAAAATCACTTGAAAAGCTGTGAGCAATCATTGTGTGAATGAAGTAAAGTGAAATGTGGATAACCACAAGGCGAAAATATTTACGGCGAGCATTACACGAACTTGTGCTATTTGCGAAACGTGTAGCGGAAATGCCAAAGAAATTAAGTAATTACGCACACACTGTGGGTGGCGCACTAATACACACACACACATGCATACAATAATACAACAAAAACATATCTGGAGCAGATTTTAGTATTTTTTGTAATTTTATTTCAGCTGAGGCAATACCGATGATTACAAAGTAGCAGCGAGTGTTAGCGCGATTGCGGTCGCTACACTCCAATGGTTGGGCAAAACAAAAGATTTAAGGCACAAACGCGCTATGCGATGCTATCTGCCTTCCGGCAATGGCACACGGCGCAGTCCAATGCAATTTTGTCGCAGAAGTCATTGACTTCAGACAGACACGAGTTGGCCATTTTGAGAAATTGACAGCATCAATGCAAATAAAAAATGCTAACAAGCGCAAAAATATATACATATAAGTAGTCCAAAAATATAAAAGAATTAAAAAAGGAAAAAATAAATTAATTTAAAAAAATCAAAGAAAGCAAGCAAAAATAAATAAAATAAAAGCCGCACTGCCGTCAAATCACAGGCGCTTGCGCTGCTGATTATCCTTTAACACGTACGCCTTTAAGACACTGTCAGTGGACACTCACATGATGCCGACAGTGTATGTATATATGTGTGTGTATGTGTGCATGTGAGGTATGGCTGGGTTGCGGCTGCAGCTCCTTTTATTGCCGAAATGGCTACAATGCAGTGTGCATAAAATACAACAACAATATTAATATATACAAAATTGCTTATAACAGCGCAAAAGTAACAGATTAAAAGCGACAGGCGACGGACAGACAAACAGCGAATGAGACGAAATTCTGTGCGGCGCAAAAGCAAAAATAACTAAAGGAGCCATATTAAAGAGTAATAAAAAAAGAATAAAACAGCTGTAATACCCTTAACAGTTGCTAAGCAATAGAAGAGCATAAAATGGTATAATAAGTTATTAATCTTGATTAGAGTTAGTCAGTTTGTATGGTAGCTATGTATGTGCTATAGTTGTCCGATCTGAATAATTTAATTTCTTTGGAGATTATTGAGTGGTTATTAAAAATTATATTAATCAAATTTCATGAAGATACGTTGGTAAATAAACATTTTTTCCTTACAGGGGCTAGATTTTTAATGTTCAGTTTATATGGTAACTATATGCTATAATTGTCCGATCTAGACAATTTCAAAGGAGATTAAATGGGTGCTATACGCAATTCTCTGTACCAAATTTCGTGAAGATATCTTTTCAAATAAAAGAGTTTCATATACAAAAACTTGATTTTTATCGGTCAGTTTGTATGACAGCTATATCCTATAGTAGTCCGATTTGAGCAATTTCTTCAGAGACTGTTGCGTTTCTTTGTACAATAATATATGTAAAAATTCGTAAAGATATTTTGTCAAATAAAAAAGATTTTCATACAAGGCCTTGATTTTTATCGTTCAGTTTGTATGGTAGCTATACGCTATAGTCTTCCGATATAAAAAATTTCATTGGAGATTATATGGGTACTTTATGCGATTCTTTATACCGAATTTCGTGAAGATATCTTGTCAAATAAAGAAGTTTTCTATACAAAGACTTGATTTTGATGGCCCGATTTCGACGGTTCTGAAAAATGAACAACTCCTTGGTGGAAAAGGACGTGTGCGAAAGTTCAGATTGATATCTGAACATGGAGACGAGCGGGCACTCGTACAGACTCAGCTCGTCATGCTGATCATTAAGATACATATGTATATCCTTTAAAGGTTCTCTGACGTTTCTTTCTGATTGTAACAAGCTTGAAACAAACTTAATATACCCTGTTCAGGGTATAAGCATAAAAAAAATCGAGTCAGCGCCAACGCAGCGTCGTATGCGCCGTTAAGAGGTACTCGACGGTTTAATCATTTAATAAAAGAAGAGCGAAAATGCGAAAATCCGTGACTTCCTTCGCTGCAGGCCAAAAGCGCAGTTAAGTTGTGCTCTGTCGGCTCGTTGCTGTCAGTAGGCATTACAAAAGCAACACTATTGTTATAACTGTTGTGATTTTGGATGTTGTTGCTGCTACTACTGCTGCTATCAGTGCTACCTCCTTAGCTGTTGATGGCTCATTGACTATATACACACATACTATGCATATGCCATACCCAAGCATATAAGTAAAGTGTTGCACTACTGAAAGCAACAACAACCACACCAACAAGAGTACTAAAAAGACAATGGCATTGGCGCAGCATCAGCAGAAGCGACGATGGAGGGCATTGAAGACGACAAAGGCCACCTCCCGCCATATTATTAACTTATTTATAACAATAACAAGGCGTTCGCCAACAAAGAGGCCAAAAGGCGTGCACTCTCGCACACACACCCATACACACATCCATTACACACATTCATGGTGTGGATCTAGAGGAACTGTACTTGCCGCATGTTGCACTCGTTTGCATTGCCAATGTCTATGTGCGTGTGTGGTTGTGTTCTGTATGCTTTGTGCAAGTGCCGAATATGTTTCCCACAATTATTAAGGCACAGGGAAAAAAGTTGCTTGTAGGCTATCCTAAATAGTAGTGTGAGTATGAGTAAGCGCCGCAAGTTGCCAGCAAAAGGAAAAGTGTGAAGCACAAAAACTTTAGTCAAAATGACGTGGAAGCCTTAAGCTATTCTTAACAAGACAGTGTTTCCAAAAGAGATATAATTGCAGAGAATTTATCTTACAGTAGCAGACGTAAAGCACTGCTTTTTCATAAATTTATTGAACTATTTGGAACGAAAGAGTTGCCAGTTACCAGGATTTCGGGTGTTTTATGATGCTCTGTTAATAATATGATTTCTGTAAATTCTTAAACATTTGAAAAATGTATGAACTTTTCAAAATTTTCCTAAAAATATAAGAACCAACTAACCATTGTAAGTCAATCGGTTGATTAGAACAAGCGTTTGGAAGCACTTGGGTACTGCATTTTTCCAATTGAAAAATATACTTGAAGGATATAGCACACATCCAAAAGAAATTTAAATTTTTTGAGCTAACAAGGTATTTTAAGTTTCTTGCGAAGTTTAAAGTTTCACGGAAGAGAACGTCGTGTTCCATATAAAGCTTTTTTAGAAAAGATCAACTATCTAAAAGATCTATAAAGACAATCTAACTCAAATTGCTCATGTCCGCCTGTCTGTTTAAATGCGAACTAGTCCCTCAGTTTTGAGACATCAATCTTAAAATAAACACACATAATTTTTTCCATAAGAAGCTGCTATAGGACATACTTATGTAGGTACCATTCCAACTGACCTATTAGAAAGGTTTGAAAAATGGCTGTCTGACGAAGCAGCTAAGCGTTTAGGAGGTCCATTATGAACTCATCGAGACAAAAATCCCCTCTCCATTGTGGTCTCGCTGAACCACCCCGTGCTTCTGAAAATCCGTTCAAAAAGTTTTATCTGCGCAACCTCCGAAACATCGCCAAAAAACTTTCAACCGACAGTTACAATTATTTTCTTATACAAACTTTTGGATTCGCATAGAAGTTGTTTTGCAGACTCCATTTCGTTTACCTCCTGTCAACTTCTACAGCAGTCATTATATGGCGTTCCTAGTATGCTGGCATATCTGCCAATTAGACATTGACCTGTTAGTATTCCAACTGACCTACTAAAACTACAAAAACTACAGGTTAGGAAACACACAGATCAAAACAATGCGTTGATCAGCGCCCCGAAGCGTAAGGGTGTGCACCCACACTACACTCTGGAAGAACCAAGGCATGAGTGACACCACACACACATACACTTTGGTTCCAATTGGTAGGATGAAAACCAAAGGAACACCCTTTCCACCTTGGTCGGGTTCGAGGCCCATCTAAAACCTCTGCCGTACTTAGTGCGACTCCACATTGGACTAATGTCCTTCCTGCATTTAGGTTTAAACCACAGCCACCACGAATCTCCCCAATGGGCCAAACCCAATGAGCAGACTGAAGTGAACTTCAGGGGCGGCTGTTCCCCGTGGTACCATGTTTTAGTCTTTGGTGTGACCTGTAGCCCAAGCTTGCGCTTAAGCTACTGGCAGTCGAGCCCCCAAGATTTCCAAGGAACTCTTAAGAACCCGACTGTATGATTTTTGTTGTCGCTTGAAACTCTAGTATTTGTTATATAATTGCAAACCCATTTGAAGAATATAATATCATTACGAGCTATTTTTATAGCACTTTTCCGACTTTAGACCATGCTGACATTTAAAACAGACCTGTACTTGTCAGACATAGTGCATTTGGCTTTTAGTCGCCTCTTACGACAGGTATGCCTTGCCGCGGGTATATTCGGTTTCCCCCCCGAACCCTAAGGGGGGTCCCCTCTACCCGCAGGGGTATGTTTAGTCGAAGAGACCGAAGTCCATATTGTCGTCCTCCTGGGACTCCGACTCCTCCCTTTTGACTTCTTCATTCTTTTTGTCAGCGGGTTTGTAATCGCCAGCACCTGCAGCTGGAGCAGAGATCGCAGCAGCAGCAACAAACTTGCTGGGGTCCTTGATGAACTCATTGACGTTAGCAGCTTCCCGAAATATACACTGAAGGACACCTTAAATTCATACGATGAGCTCAGTTGACCTAGCCATGACTTTTTGGATTTCTGTCCATCTGTCTGTGTATACGCGATCTAATCTCCCAGTTTTAGATATATCGTTCTGAAATTTTGCACATGTTCTTTTCTCCACAAGAAGCTTCTTATGTGTCGGAACCACAGATATTGGACCACTATAACATGTAGCTGTCGTACAAACTGAACTTGATGTGAATGAATTCCTTTTGTAGAATCTTTAGTCTTTTTGAAGGATATTACAGCCTGGGTACAGCCGAAGCTTATACTTTTGTGAGTCAGGTCAATGGCTTATGGAATCTTCACAGTCCTTACAGAACGTTTTTTTATCGATTAGTTTTTAATAACATCAAAGATTTTTTTGGAGATCATTTGAAATATTTCCAGTTCAAATAAAAAAAATCATAAATTCCGATACAATAGCCCGAACTTTTAGTTTCTGGTTTAGTTCGTCCATTTCTGTTAACTACAGCAAATTTTTGCAATCATTCGAATTTTAATACACTGTACCGCAACACCTCCCGTGATGACGGTAGCGAAGGTGGTGTAAAGATTTGACGAAACAAACCAACAACTAACTAACCAGTTAAGTTCTTATAAGCACCAGTATATGTGAGGGCATACATATGTATAGTATATGTGTGTGTGTGTGCATATTTCGTCCCTTTAGCATGTGGGCAGGGCATTGATTCGCATCATCAATTGCGTTTCTGCATGACAAGACAAGGCGCATGTACACTCATACATACATATATATGTATGTAGTTATGAGCGCTCACCACAGCGTATGGGCGTGAGTGCGTGTGTGTTTGCATTTGCATGCGCCGCTTTGCCGCCTCTCTGACAATGATGAGTTCACACAATACGCGCCACTAAATTGCAGATTGCTGGCATATCATACCTACCTTAAGCCATGGCGCACTTTTTTTTCGCCTGCGTTTTCGTACATCAAATCCGCTTTTTGGCGTTTATTTTCCTTCATGGCATCCCTTAAGCAGTGTTTCTTTCACTTCAGCGCCTCAACATTTTTACTTACACTTTTGGTATGTTTTTTTTTGTTTTTTTGGCTGATTTTTGGTTAACTCTTGCTGATGCTTGCTGGCTGGCTGGCTGGCTTACTGGTTGGTTGTGTATAGTTGGCGGTACGGTTTACTTAATTCGGCTTCATCAATCACCGCATTTTATGGAGATGGCGGCGGTTGCTTATTGTTGCTTTTGTTGTGGCTGCTGACCAGCCAAACTGCCTGCGCTCGTCGTTGGCGTACCGTTGCTGTGGCTGCTTTGTTTGCCTGCAATCTCGGCGGCCAGCTAGTCAGGCAGCCTGTCGGTCAGCCATTTGGGCAGGATGATGCCTTGCAGCGGTTGCCACCACTGAGGAGTATCTTCATCACAAGCAGCAACAACAACAGCAAAACGAATAACAACAACAACGTCAACAGCAATGAGAACATCCAGCGGCAGCTTAAGCAAAGCAGTAAAATTAATAAATGGCTTTTGCGGTATGTTTTCCCTTGTTATAGCCGCTCAAAGCATGTTGTTATACGCATAACTACTACTTATGTGTATTTTGCCGTTGCTTTTTGCTGTTGCTATTCTGTCTTCCTGTATGCATTGCCGCTGACACGTTGTTACTGCAAACGAAGTTGCTAATTTTTTAATCACCGCCTTCTTCGTCGCCGCCGCCGCCTTTATTGGCAAAAGTTTTGCAAGCCATCCGCCAAAATACAAAACATTCACATCCCCGCACACACACACACAGACAAATGCAAGCAAATATTTTTTAAGCTGCGTGTTAAATAAATATGTTTCAGGGTTAACTGGCGCTAGTGCTGCCTTTTCGGCTGCATTTTAACATTTTGATCGTATTAATCTCATATTTCACATTTCCGCTTACTCAACTGCATGTGGCATATGGGTTATTTAATGCGCACATATGCAGGTATGTTTATATGTATGCGTGAGTGTTGGCAAATTATTGTCAGTTATTAATAATTTCAATAATTTTATGGCATTTGTGATGATTTGTTGGCATTTGTTTTCAAGAAGAACGCCCACAATGTGGTTAGAAATGCAAAGTTTGAATTTGTTGTTTCGTAATGTGTTCGCTCAATGAGTTGAACGGCGGCATACGAAAGAATTCGTGTCAAGCTTTTGTATCTAAGTCAGGCTAAAACGTCAGAGTTGCGCTTTTTCCATTTAATTTTATTAGAAAATATGGTTTGGAAAAAATATGCAGGCTATCACGCTATTTCTATAAATATCCTGAGATGAATACGTTATTCATAAAGGGATACATAGTCAAAGGTGATCCATTACGAGGTTCACCACTTTTTTAAAGAAAAAACACAGAAACTTCTAACATAATGGAAATAACATTCTTTAGGATTTATATTTTGAAGATTACCTCTTTCAAATGTTGGCCGCGGAAATTTCAACTGGTAACTGGGGAATGACATGCGTGATATTTTCCTCTAAGGTCTGAATCGATGTAGGACTTAAGACTTTACATATTCCCATAGGAGAATGTCTAACGGAGTGATATTGCACTATCTTGGTAGTCAATGGACCTGCCCAAAACGAGAAATTATGTACTCACCGAAGTGTTCTCTCAATAAATCCATTCATTGATGCGATGTGTGGGAAGTTACACCATCTTGTTGTAACCAAATGTCGCCGGGATAACGAGCTTCAATTTCAGACATCAAATAGTCGTTTATCATGGCGCGATAAAAGTCGCCATTGACGGTTAAGTTCTCACCGGCAACAGTTTTTAAGAAATACGGACTGCTTATTCCTCCAGCCTACGAACCACACCAAACCGTTGTTTTTTCTGGATGAAATGGTAGGTCTTGAATCTCTTCAGGTTACTCTTCGTTCCAAATGCTGCAATTTTGCTTGTTTTCATCACCACTAACCAGAAATAGGCCTCATCGCCGAACACTATTTGGCTCGAAGACATTGTTTCGGATTGCACAGAAACTATTATACCATTCACAGGTGTATGTTTTAAACCTTAAGAGGTATAAAAAGAAAATTTTTTGATCGGTTAGTTTCAATGCAGTTATATGCTGTAATTATCCAATCTACAAAATTTCTCCGAAGTTAATAATATTTGGAAAATTTCGCACAGATAACTTGCCAAATAAAAATGTCTTCCTTGCAAGAACTTGAGTGCGATCGGCCAGATTATATGGCAGCTATATGTTATAGTTGTCCGATATAAGCGGTTTCATGACATGAGCAGCTTTATAAGAAGAAAACAAAGTGTGTGCAATTTCAAATCAATGTTTCAAACTCACTGAGGGACAAGTTCGCTTACATACAGATGGACAGACAAACAAACATGGATAAATAAATCAACTCAGCTCATCTAATCATTTATATATACACTTTATATAGTATCCGATGTTTTCTTTTAGGTGTTATAAACAAAGTGGCAAACTTCATATACCCTGTACCTTCTCCCTCTCTCTCTCGAACAGTTCATGCGTTGACGGAAGTAGAGTTTTTGACAGATATTGATACACCGTGTTCTAATTATTTCGAAGTTAAGAAATTTTGAGAATTCCTGCCCTGAACAACAAAATAGGAATTCTTTTAATATAAGTGACCTGGTCTACGAAAAGGGGGCTAACGTGCGAAAACTAGTTTTCTGGGAAAAGCTGTTAAAAATATTCGTCAGTTTCTCGTTATCTCATTAATTGTTCTCCTTTTTTTGACACCTAAGCCCCCTTTTCGTAGACCAGGTCACATATTCATATTGCAGTTTGGCATAACTTCAGTTAAACCTTTAAGGGGTTATATCTATTTCGATAATTGGTGATACATTTTGAGTAACTTTGGATGCCCTTGATTTCGTCAAGGATTTCCAGGCGGACCTTGCGGAAGAATTTGCTGGTTTAAATTATTTTAAATCCAAAAACTAAATAATTTTTTTAATACTATAGGTGTATACATGTAACGATCGAACGACTCATCAAAATTTTGATTTTTGACAAAATGGTGATTTCCAAAAAAAAAAAAATAATTTTTTGAGTGTCAAGTCAAAGTGCTTTAGACTTCCAAATATTTCGACTGCACACGTGCAATTTTACTAAAAGAGAAAAATGAATTTATACGCAAGTTTTTTGTGATAATTTTTTGACCGAAGAGAAGCCACATGATATTAAATCGAAATTATGCTTTCCACATAGCCGTTCGTTCTAATAATTCCTCCGACAAGCACTATGTACTGAAAAGACAACAAATAGCTTCAGGTATAATATTATTTTTCTAGACGTGCTTAGACACCGCTTACGCGATAACAGCCGAGTTAACAACAGTACGCAAATGTTTTTTTTTTCTTTTTGCTATTTGACGCCAGTTAGAGAATACCAAGAGCAACCAAGTCTTTCTCCATCTGATTCTTCTAACGGTGTAGAGGCCTTCATCTTCCTCTGGTTCCACCGGCGGGTACTGTTTCTTTTTGTGCCCCCTTCGATGTTTTAAAATTGATTAATAAATATGGAGTTTGTCGATTTTCTTTCACTGGCCTATTACATGGTAATTTGGCGCAGATTGTGGATTGGACAGAAGTCACTTAGGTTCCAATCGCCAGGCATGCCTTCATCCGACCATATTCTTTAAAGAATCTAATGCAAGCTGCATGCATTGTCACTTCTTGGTCGCTATATTTGCATGTCTCTGCCGACAATCTATCGACCTCTGCCCTTTGATCTGCTTTAGGCGAGTATTTGTTATTTGTATTTTTTCATAGTCTGGCAGTGGAACATCGGATTCGTCATTTCCTGGTTTTACATTTCACTTTCATTTAGCTGGCTGGAAAACGTTTCCCTGGTCATCAGCTTCTAGATCTACTTTTTGTGTTTTACAAGAAAATGCTCCGGTCGGCCAGCTTCTTTCTTCATACTCACACTCTACGACCGTTTTCTGCTTTATCTGCATATGCGTCTCGCTTCCCTCTTCAACTCTCGGTGTCTATCCCACCCCGCTCGTGTTGTCGGCCGCAACATTAAAAGTAGGCAGCACTTTTTTCTTCATTGGGACAGGACAGTCCTCATCGTAACAGCTGTTTTTTCGACCTTTCCAACAAGCGGTAATTTCGCTTGCAGCCGTCTGTGAGGTGTTGAAATATCATCTCACAGTTTCGCCAAGAGCTGTCGGTTGTGATTGTAGCTTCTCTACGTTGGAGTGTAATGGGATGTAGTCATGCTTCTGGTTATGCAGTTACAGTTGCTATACTAAACTTTTGCCTCCTCAAGGTGCACCCTGGAAATCTGAGCAATATTTATGTAAGACGCGGTAACCAATGCGTGTGGAGCCTAGGGTCACGATTAAGAGTGAGAAAACTGCACTCCGACAAATTCTGACTGCTTAAGTGTTACAATTCAGCTGGCATATACTTCCACTATCCGCCATTTTATCATGTCTTATCTTATTCAATCCAATTCATGTTTATATTCATCGATAGCTGCGGCAAGTAATATAAAAGAACTATTGTCCTTGCCGCCCACAACTTTCTCTAGTTGACAACTATTTCACACCGACCATTCGGCGCCAAGAAAGCCATAAAAATGCATTTTAACTATTGAAAGCGAAGTGGTCGAAATATTACCTCTAGATTTTATTAAAAACAGCAAACAATAATAAATATAAAATACAATACGATCCAATAAAGGAAAATTTGTATTGTATTATAGGCTAAAAATCATAATTTTATTGCTTTTTCTCACCAAACTGCGGTGGCCCAAAAAGTCGAGCGACAGGAAATGCACACCACATAAACACGCAACGCATATTTTTATATATACATACACATACTCGCATATGTGTATATATGTAACTTTGTGCGCAATGTAACAACTTGTTCACATGATCTAATAAAATCTGTCAAAATACACTCAAAAGGCATGAAATCGATGGGAAAATATTTACGTTGGCAACAAACACAATCACACACACACAGCAAGGTATACAATAGCACACAAGTGCATTGAAAAACTTGTAAGTGGAACAATAAAAATAAGTATAATCCTTAGCTGACAATTCACAGTTATGTATATTTTCATTGCCGAAAGGAAAAGCAAACAAAAAACAAAAAGCAAAAAGGTAAAGCTACATATTTATGTATGTGTGCGTGCATGTGACTGTGTTACAACTCTATTGGCAGGACACAATAGGTGCCCACGAAGCGGCAGCGGCGTAAAGGATCAGCAACATGACCATGCGAATCCTGTTGTTGGGCCTACAGTGACGATGCGCTGTTGTTATTGCTATTGATTGTGCCTTTATTATAAGCAAACGTGCTGAGTGTGTGTCGGTATGCATGTATGTAGGTATGTGTATGTATGTATATATAGATGTATTGGTCTATTGGTTTATTGGTTACTTGATTGTTGGTGCTGTGGTTGTTGTTGTTGGCGGCGTTGGCGGCGGTTGAAATGAAGACATTACAATGAGTGAATTATGGCCTTGTCTAAATGCGTGTAAAAACCGGCATTGAAGATAAGCATTGAGCGATTACATTGTGTAGAGCGCATAGCACACACAAGGATAATGCAGCCGGGATAGCAACAAAAATAGCAACAGGAAGAAATTGTTCTTAAGAATGAACGTATACTTGCACATGTGTGTGTGTGTGCATATATTTGTTGTTGCATTGGCGTGTAATGTTTGCATTCGCCCCCTTGTTGCCGTTCACTGCCTCTCGCCACTATGTTCTAGTGTCCTTCGTCCGGCTGCTTTCACTGCCGGTTAATTTTTGGCTGTCAGCCGTTGTGGCTGCCAAAAATCAGCTGTGCGCGCCTTGGCAATGCCAGGCAGTTAGACATCACTGATTGTTCGGAATTTATTTTATTTTCTTATTTTTTATGCTCCTTTTTGTGTTTTCGTACATTTTGGTGGATGTGTGGTGTATGTGGCGGCACGCCATTTATAAGATGAAAGCGCAATTATTTCCACTATTTTCATTTAAGCAATAAAAAAAGAAGCAGCAGCCAAAGAAAGGTCACACACAAACATAAATACATACAAACACACACCAAATGCTGTTACTGTTGTTATTGTTGTGTGATCGTGCAATTGGTAACTTGTTAGCAGCGTCCACCGCTGCTGCTGTCGATCAGGGTGGCAGTAAAAATAAAGTATATTTTCCTCTTAGCTTCTCTCCTCTTCCGTCTGCACCTTTTCATTGGTATATGTATGTGTGTATATAGGTGCGTAGTTTGAGTTTCAGTGTTGCCCATTTGATACGAGTAATTTGTGTGTTCTTAATTCCAGTGAATTTTTTCGGCTCGTAAGTGGTTTTTATGTAGCAGTTTTTCTTCAACTTTTTTCACCTACTGCCCGTTTTGAATCAAAAAGAAATTGAATTCTTTATATTGCGCTTGTCCTCTTACAGCCTTGGGAAATGGGAAATGCTATATATATGCGCGTGTGAACCGATTACTTGCTTGCATACTCGTGTGTATTTGGTTGTTTGTGTTGGTGTATAAAAAGTCTCAAATTTTATTAATTGGCGGACTTTTACTTCGCTGCACAATATCTTCGTCTCATCGCGAGACGTGACAGGAAATTTTAATGTCCACAAGAAGCCAATAAATTATGACACCAAGTTGTATTGGTGGGTTGGCTTCATTAATTGTAAAGAGTTTCCCTGGAGTATATACATATATGTATATGTTGTAAAAGATAGATATTTGTAGAGCACGATTCTCCATTTTCTTTTAAGTTTTAATTGAATATGTATCTTTGAATATGTTTCCATTTTATATAACGAAAGCCTTCATAATATTTTTAATATAGAGTTAGCATTGAGAAACCTGTTTTAGGGATATTTTATAATAATCCTTGACCAATGACAGCTCTAGTGACAGTAGAAAAACTTAGCAAATGTAAAATGATGAAGGGAAAAGAGAAGAGGTTACCAAAAGATCCGAAATTTGAGAACTGGATCATGGAGGGGATTGCGACCAAGTGGCAGTTGTTCACTGAAAGCGAAACAGCGGGGCCTGCCAAACAGCCAAAGGCAGAGAACGGTACAGTAAAGCTAAGCGTCAAGAAAGACCAGGAAAAATCCTCAACCCATGGACGGCAACAACGGTCAGCGAGATAGTCAAGAGGAACATAATCGTGGCGCTTATTGACCGGAGCAACCCCATGGTTCAGATCACAAGGGAGCAGTGAAAAAGAGTGTATCTGAAGCTAAAAGATGCGCGTTTCGCAAAACTGGATGGAGCCACTGCATGCCTATGCCAAAGTTTGATGGTGCGGGCTGGCTGAAAAGAGTGAAATCTTAAACTGTAAAGATGACCTTTTACTGCTAGGGTGGTGGAGAAACTTATAGGCCTGTGAAAGGAGCTGTAACCTGTTATAAGGGACCAGATTCCAAAGACCAACGATAAAACCGGGAAATGCAGCGAACCAGTGGATGCACTGCGACTACGCCAAAGTCAAAACTCTGATGTGCCGGCGGAAGGCTGGAGAGTGTTGAAGGTTATCAACTCCGTTAAGTGAGAAAGGTAGCCAGAACTAAATTCCCCAAATAAATGTATCTGCCGGAGACTTTTTGTACGGAAGGGTGGAAAAATTGCATAGAGCGAGAGGTAGATAAGGTAAAGGTAAGGTACTAGGGGCCACCTTGAAGCTTCTTAAAGCATAAGTGGGTGATCCGGAGATTCAACCTGACCCCGAGAAGAAGCTTGACCTCATATTGACAGGTCTCTTTCTCAATCTAGAGAGGATTGGCTACGTTGTAGCATTAACTAGTTTAGATACTATGAATGAATGGATAGGGAAATATAGTATCTGTACTAAGGTCGCCGTCATACTACAAATATATCCAGAGTACAACAAATAAAGTGATTATTGTTATACTGGTAAGGAAAGGTATGAAAATATATCTAGAGTACAACAAATAAAGTAATAATTCTTATTTGGGTTTGCTTAAAAAATCATGACCTAATTTACATTTCACGTTGACAGTGCTTTTTTCAAGACGACAAACTTTTCTCTATGGATTACCTTTCCTCAATGATTTTTAAATTTTTCTGATCTATAAAAATTAATGCAATTATTAATGTAGAATGCAAAATTGTATGAAAACTCTTATTAATATGCCCGTCTAATAAAAAGTAATATGTTATCGAAAAAGTATTAAGAAATTAATTAACATTATGTGTAAAAATTATTCATAAGTAGATGCGTTATTTATTGTAAAAATCAATAATATAAAGATTGAGTTTTATTTAGGTAGTATGTGAGAAAAAGTTTTGCATTTGTTAAGGTCTAAAAAAAATTATTTAAAATAATAATAATGTACCAAAAATTTATTTTTTAAGAATAGTTAGAAATCATTACAATTGGAAATAAATTTTTGTTTTGCATAATTCGCTTTTAAATTAATTTCGATTTTAAGAAATCATATATTCATCCATGTTATATATATATAGAATTATATTAACATAAATTGCATGCGCAGAATAATTGCATGCGATAAATTAATTCCAACATCATCGGCTCACACACTCTCTTCACGCACGATTGTGCCTGCGACAAAACTTCGCGCAACAACACCTTACACCCACCGTTTTATGGTGACACAAATAATAACAGCATAAGCAGCAGATCACTTGTTAATCGGCATTTTTCGCGTGCGGTCATCGGTGAAAAGTAGTTTAATTCGCGAAATGAAAATTGAAGTGCTAATGAAAAAGTAAATATATTACGAGTATTAAAGCTTTTTGCAAATTATAATGTGTGCTTAGTGTTTATTAAATCAAAGTTGTATAGTGTAAAAGTGTAAATCATAAGTGGAAGTTGGCAAATGTTAAAAGAAATAGTGCGTATTATTTTGTGTGCTGCATACATACATGCTACATATGTATGTATGTTTGACTATATGCATGTGCTGATCGGCTATTTGTATTATTAAGCAGTTGGGAAAGCGCTAGTGTCAATAGGTGTTAATTAAATGTGATAAATATGTGAATGTAATAAAATAAATCAAGAGAATAAAAGTTAGCCAATTAAAAAAAATGAAGTGTTAAAATTGTGTAGTTGTTTGTTGTTATAATACAAAAGTGTTATACTCGCAGTCGGAATGTTGTTGCCGTCGTTCGTGTTTTTTTCTCTTCGCTGCGTACGAGCGTTCGTTTTTTCGCTAATTCAATTGTGAATGAAATGCATTTTGCACAGCAACAAACATATGAACATATGTACATATGCATAGATTTGCAATGATTTGCTAGGTACTTATTGCTGTGGGAATGTTTTAAAGTTAACCAAGTTAGTGGTAAGTTTTAATTGGTATGGTTTTAAAGTAGCATCCAATTTATTAATATACATAAATTTAAATGTATTCACTTATTATGAAAATGTTGCAATACTGTTTTGACACATTTTCTTTAGAAAATATTGAATCTGCTTTATTTTTAAATTTTAAGTAAATAAGTGAAGAGGTCAAAGTTGGCGGTGCGGTGTGCAAAGGCCCAAGTGTAGGGAAATATTTCCAGGTTTTGACAAAACTTTATATTAAAACCTTTTGCCTAGCATTTATGATTAAAGAGTCAGCAAAACGTGAGGAAATTATTACATTAGGAATTTACAAACATACATACATACAGTGGACCAATAAAGTTTACATACACCTAATTCCATTAAATTCCGACACGTTTATTTGTTTCAAAATTAATAAATTTTGTGGTTTTTTTCTATCCATTTCAAGATATGTATATTTAACATTAAACATAGCATATCAAAATATTTTTTTTTTTACACAAATAAAAAAAATTAAAGTTAAAGCTTAAAATGGGCATAATTTATATCAAAAAAGTTTACGTACACTTATGAATGTTTACATAAAACAAAAGTAATTACAATACTTTTAACGGTTTTTGGCCTACATTTTGTTGCTATTACTGTCCCTAGACATCGTTGTATGCTCCTCACTCAATTTCTAGAATTATTTCCGGATATTTTGACCCACTAAGTCCACGATCCAGCTTTTTGGCCTTATTTTGATGAAATTCGATGTTTTCGAATACGGTTTTCCAAAAAGTTCCAGATATTTTGAATAGGATTAATGTCTAGTGATTGCGGGACCTATGGAGTTATTTTTATTTCCATAACAACCATTCATGTACAAGATAAGACATGTATTTTGGGTCGGTATCCTGTTGGAAATTGGTTTTGCTGCTATGAACAGCCGATTTAAGCACACTTAAAATTTAAATTTTTTTCCTAAAATGTTCAGATACATATGCTTATCCATGTTTTCACTAATAAAGTCCAAATGTCCAACTCTATATGCAACCATACACCCGCAAACCATAACATTACCCCCACAGTACTCTACCATTGGCAATACATTTTGTCCTTGCGACTCTTCATTGATCTTTCTCCACACTTTTCGTGATCTATTCGAACCAAATTTATTAAATTTTGAATCATCGGTGAACACAATGTTTTCCCAAAACCAATAAGGTTTGTTTAAATATTGTTTAGCAAACGCCGACATTTTCTTTTTATTAACCTTATATATGTATGTATGGCTTACGACGCGCGACTCGTCTATGATAACCAGCACTCTTCAACAAATTCCTTACTGTTTGTAGATTTATTTTTTTGTGTACATTTCAAAAATGTATAAGCATATGTATCTGAGCATTTTAAGAAAAAGATTTAAATTTTAAGTGTGCTTAAATCGGCTGTTAATAGCAGCCATTTCTATTTACCACAGGATAACGACCCAAAACACACAACTTATCTTGTACGTGAATGGTTGTTATGGAAATAAAAATAACTCCATAG
This sequence comes from Bactrocera tryoni, assembly GCF_016617805.1. NCBI lineage: Eukaryota > Metazoa > Arthropoda > Insecta > Diptera > Tephritidae > Bactrocera > Bactrocera tryoni. Next base: position 35,446,513 of record NC_052502.1, on the reverse strand, counting down.
GTCCCGCAATCGCTAGACATTAATCCTATTCAAAATATCTGGAACTTTTTGGAAAACCGTATTCGAAAACATCGAATTTCATCAAAATAAGGCCAAAAAGCTGGATCATGGACTTAATGGGTCAAAATATCCGGAAATAATACTAGAAATTGAGTGGGGAGCATACAACGATGTCTAGGGACAGTAATAGCAACAAAATGTAGGCCAAAAACCGTTAAAAGTATTGTAATTACTTTTGATTTATATAAAAAATCATAAGTGTACGTAAACTTTTTTGATATAAATTATGCTCATTTTAAACTTTAACTTAAATTTTTTTTATTTGTGTAAAAAAAAAAATATTTTGATATGCTATATTTGATGCTAAATATACATATCATGAAATGGATAGAAAAAAACCACAAAATTTATCCATTTTGAAACAAATAAACGTGTCGAAATTTAATAGAACTAGGTGTATGTAAACTTTATTGGTCCACTGTATGTATTTATGTACACGTATTACCGATGCGCATGATGCATCTATTATACTAATTTAAGTGTAAGTATAAGTAAGTATGTACATATGTACATACATACATATATCATCCTACGAATAATTGCAAATAAGTGTAGTATCAGCAGATCAATTGTCAGTCGGCATTTTTCGCGTGCGGTCAGCGATGAAAATATGTTTAGTTGGTGGTAGGGAAAATTTAACTTGAATTGAGTGTTTAGTGTAAATATGTTTGTGAGTAATAAGTGAAATTTTACAAGTGTTGAAAGAAATATTGTGTGTGCTACATAGTAGTATACATATGTGTGTAATAATACTTAAATATATGGGCATATCCGTACTTTTTATTATACTTATATTCGCGTGACAATACATACTGTTAATTTGTGTGAAAGTATTTAAATAAATTTGAAAACAACAGTGCAATGTTAAAATTTTATAATATGTTATGTTATAATTTATGCATTTATGCATTTAAAATCGCATGCTGGAGGAAAATATTGAGTGGCGTTCTCATCATTTGTTTTTTGCTTCTTCGGTGCGTTCATTTGTTTATTTGGCTGCATTCATTTATCAATGGAGCAAGTACGATGTAATACACGCATATGCGTGTCTGTGCATGCATAACTTTGCATGTGAACTAATTATTAAAATTTTTTATTTTATTGAGCATAATAATACATTAGTTTAATTGGTAAAATTTTAAACTAGCATCAGTGTTAACATACTTATGTAAGTACATAAGTATGTAAGTATATTTAAGTTTATAAAAACAAGAGGCATTTGAATGTTTTGCAAAAATTTTGTTTACAGAGTCATTATATACTTAGTTTTCTTTTTGATTTGTTGATCTTATAGTTTATAAAAATGTTAAAATTTCGTTTATCCATCCACTTTACTTTGAAATTTAAATTGTTTTCAATTCAAAACATATTTAATTTTGTATTGAAATTAATACGAATAATCCACATGACATAATTCTTCTATTATGCATCCATCAATCCATGCGTATGGTGTATTTCATGCGTGGAATAATAACATGCGATAAATTTATTTCATGACCATCTGCTTACTCACTCTCAATTGTGCGTGAATGCTTCTGTAAGAAAACTTCGCCCAACAACACCTAACTCCCACCGTTACGCGGCGTCGTAAAATAAAAGCAAAGTAACATTTAGTATCAGCAGATCAGTTGTCTATCGGCCTTTTTCCCTTGCGGTTCACGGTGAAAATTAAGAGAAAAATTAAGTGCTACATAAAAAGAAATATATTATTATCATTGTTTATTGCAAATTATAATGTGAGCTTAGTGATCATTAGGTGTATAGTGTAAATATGTAAATTATAAGAGAAAATTTGTAAAGGTTAAAAGAAATGGTGCGTGTTCATTTCATGTAATGATCGGTGTTATAAAGTATTAGTGGAAGTGTTGGTGCCAAGGGTTTTTAAATTAAGTGTGATAAATACTTATGTCAAAATTATAAAATAATTAGAAAATGCAGTGTAAAGTGAATTTTTAAAAATCATTTCATTAAAGCTTAAATGTCGCATGCACGAAAAAATACCATGTAGTGTGTTCGTTTTTTCTTTTGCTTGTTTTCGTTGCGTCCGAACGTTCGTTTTACTTCGTGACTTAAAGTCTGCATTCAAAGTAATGGAATTATGTAAGCGTTTGCATACAAATTGTGTTTCAAAAAAATAATTTTCACTAACAGAGTTGTAATTGCTATTTACTTTCGAAAATTAATGAAATTTGATTTAGTTTTAAGGTGAGTTTTAATTTAGTATTAACAATAAATAGTAGTTTTTGATATTTTTTGATTTTTATTTAGAAGGTGTTGCAAGGAATTACTTAAAAAAATATTTGATTCTAAAATCGTAATAAAAAATTGTAAGGTTTGTTTTTTCAAAAAAAAATATTTATTCAAATTTTATTTATATTTAAATTTAAAACTTGGAATAACCAAAAAAATAATACTTTTTACGTAAAATGCTGCAGTGAAAAAATGGAAATATGTATGTATATACATTTTGCTAACTGAAAAACTATAATTAAAAGTAATCGACAAATGTGTTAAAATAGATTGAAATTTTATGAAAAATAAATTTTCCTTCTCGAATGCTAATTTGTGAACAAGAAGGCTGCAATTGGAAAATAATATAAGATATTTTTTTTTAATTTTTTAGTTATAAACTTCTTATCAATAATTTTTATTATTCTTCAATCGTTATAAATATTTAATGTTTAAAATTTTCAGTTTTAATCTGATTTGTGGAATTAAAACTGTGTTTTTAATTTATCAATACAAAAAAAAATTAATTGCAATGTCAATTAAAATTTGTAACGCATTATTTACAACACTGATACATACAAATATATTTGAAATTTGGTTTATATAAATTATATACGCGATATCGAAAGCAATACTACACATCTAGTATTTCTTAGTATTTGGGTTAGATGTAAATCCAGGTCCCCTTGTCGTCGGTTTATCCACGAATGGATGTCCGGTATCAGCCTTTGAGTGAGGTTGCCACCGCTGTCATATAACATTATTAAGCTTTTGACACGCTTTTCTCATTTTGCTCCTATAGACGGTAACTTGTATACCCGCTCTTATTCGTCACCCTGAATGTCAATGGGCATCATACAGGCTATTACTTCAGCAGCATCCCTTGATATTGTTCATAAAGCATTGATAACTTAGTGCCGACAGCCTTGTGCACTGTGCTTATTTGTCAGGCATATGCTTTAATGCATAGCGCCTGGATCGATATTGGAGCCGCATATAATACAACCGATCTCATTACCTTAGCGAGTAAAATTCGCCAGCAGAAACGCATGCAGCCTTTATTTGCCATTATTCTTGATAATGCGTTTAGGATTTAACTCGCTTTAGCTGCAGTGTATTTCAGGTGGTCCTTAAATTTGAGACTTAAGTCTATTATTACTCTCAGATACTTTAGTTGTGGCTGTGAATGATTTTCGTAGACGGTTTATACACTCATTGCATTTCATAGGTACCGAAGTTTTCAAACGGTTCCATTTTTTATGGTGAATTAATTGGGTATCGTTTCAATATTACATTTTTACGAAATGGGTAGTGCTTTAAGCTAAATACCCGCAATTATGCATTTTATTGAATTTCAATGACAGCGTTTAGCAAAATGCTTTGACTGCTTAAGTGATTACATACATTTGCAAATTTGCATATACAGGCAGATTTTCCTCATAGCTCGATATGTGCGCGTGCGTATGAGTCAGTAGCGCCACAGCATGATGTCTGGCACTTTTAAAAAAGCATCCACGCATTGTGCCATTGTGTGAGACCCGAGTGTGATCACAATCAAGAAATGGCACATAAGAAAATTGTTCAGAGGATTTTGAAAAAAACAAAAAATATTTACATATATTTGTTCATGTGTGAATGTGTATATTTCGTCCATAGCGGCTCTCCGAAGTTGGTGAATTCCGTACTGGCAATTTTTTTGTTGAACCGCTTGACTTTGGCGCATCTTCTTCAGCGACAATGCGAACAATGCATAAAAAAATATTACACATACATAATCAGCCGCAGTCAGAGGAATAAAATGAGAATAAATAAAAGACACTACAATAACAACAACAATGTGTTTAATGTGTGCAATAAATGCAAGTTGGATAACAATAAACAAACAATTACGGCTCTGTGTCGCATCACGGCCATTTGTATGGGCCCGCTGTGCCGCCATTGGACACACTTATATATATGTATATATGTATATCCACCACCCCTCAAAAAAGCCAAGCGACACCAACGAAATATGAACAACAATGGCGTTCAGCAAAAGTCAAAGAAAAACTTTGCAACGCATGTGCCAAAAACGATCGCCAATCGGTTAAAGTATGCGCGCCACAGGGTGCCCAACCAACCAACCGACGTCGTGCAACAACCGCTGTCAATCGTGGCAAGCAGCCATCTGACTAACAGGCTGCGCGTAAGCGATTGTGCTGCGATGCATAAAGTGATATTGTGCAACATTCATATTCATCGTATGAAAAAGTGCTCAGCGACCGGTGGAGTGCTGCTGCTGGTGTGTGTTTGCTGTGTGCGAGTCCAGGCGTTGAGGGAGTTGGTTAAGCCAATCTTGTTGCATGCTTAATATGTGCGCGTGTATGCCGAGTTTTTGCCAAGGTGTCGGAATGCAAATTTTTCGCCACGCCACTGTTACATCTTGTCTGGCACTTATTGAACTAGCAAATACTTATGGGCATACTTAAGCAAATAAATGCATGGAAGTGCGAAAAATATGGACTGGCGCTGAGCTGAGTCGCACACAGGGGGTAATGTTGCAAATTGTTGTGGCACGCCTGCCGCAACATCATGGTGGACATTTATTGGCGCAAATGTAGTAACTACTTTCAAGTTATTGCCTACGTAGGTTGCCTTTAATATTAGGGATTTGGCAACCTCAGTGTTGCAATCTGGAAACTCATAGTTTTATCGTAAAATTTTTAGCAAAAAATTAAATTAAATAGTTAACATTTTCGCGTTTTTTATTATAACTTTCGACGTGTTCTGTTCATCTGTGCACTTTATATGAGTTAGACCTTCAAGGATCAGTGTTTATCGAGGGTATAGTGAATTGAATAGTTTCGTAGATCACTCCAAGACGAATTAAGGGAATGTTTTTGTTCAAAAAGCTATTGGTGCTGTGCGCTAACTGATGTTGCACGATCGTCATATGACCTATCATGGGATTGAGAAACCTACGGGCATCAATATTGTTTTCAATATTACATGAATGTTTGAATGTAAGAAAAAATTATTAATGTTGTATCCCACAACAATTTGTCAATCGGTCAAAACAAGGCTCGTATCTATTGGTTGAGAGAAAAAACAACCAAAAACAAACTGCGATATCGAAACCTATAAAAACGTGATAGATGATAAATTAAGCGTACGATCCCGAAAGTAAACTGCAGTCGACTGTATAGACGTTTCGAGATTAGCCGCTGATTTCGCATAAAAGCACTTTCAAGCAAATGATTACCTGTTTTTTTTTTGAAAAAAAATGGACATTTCGCAACCATACTACTGGAACAATGCAGAACAGTAAATTGTGAGTGGTACACAATAATTCACTCTTCACCGCGACCATTCGAGCTCTCACACATCGAATGAAACAGGTGCATTTTTGAGCACTCAAAACTTCGATTTGATGAGCAATCCAACATAAAGTCTTGACTTGGCACCGAATGACTTCTTTTTATTCCGGTTCGTAAAAATAAACTAAAAAGTCAAAGTTTTTCTACACCCGATGATCCGGTTGCTAGGCTCAAAAGCCATGTTTTGGAGATATTAAGAGTGGCAATAGTGCCTGCAATAATGCATGTAAAATTAAATAGAACTTAATGTAGAATATTTTAAAAACAATAAAATTTTCGTTCTCTAAGCCCGAAATGTAAAAGGTAACCTACGTATGGGGTATTAAGGTAAATTGGCACAAGAATAAGGAACTATAATAATAATTAAATAATTTGTGATCATTAATTGGTTCTTGCATTCAAAAATATTTTTCAAAATGCATATGTAAAAATCAATATAAGGTTAGCTGCCATAAAAATTGGTGGAAAAAATCATGCCCTTGTATGGAATAGTCTTTTATATTACAAGTTCTATTTTATATCACAAATTCTCTTCATAAAATTATTGACCAAGGCTATGTTATAATGTTCGCATACATGTTTTAGATCGAACGATTATACCATATAGCTGCTATATAAGGTGAAAAATCAAAATCTATTTTTTTATATTGACAGCTTTTTTATTTTGCAAGATATCTGCACGAAATTTGGCATACTTGGATTAAAGTATGTATATATGTATGTATAATTGAATGTTAATGTATGTATAGTAGAAAAGAACCTGTGAAGGAAGTTAACAATTTTTCTTGTTTTCGAATCTGTATGTAGGAATAAACCTCTTTTAAAATATTGATAGCGAAGAATAATACATTATTTTTAAAGCAGGCCTTTGAAGCTCAAAAGATCATCAGGTCGGTATCATACCATATTTTTCATACATTTGTACCCAGATCGGAGAGATCATCTCCAGAGAACATAGATTGCATACACGAAGGGTTGCAAAGCTAAAAACTTCGTGAAGATAGGTATCCTAAAAGGATACATGGGTTTACATGTTCCTAATTTCGAAATTTTGTTTGTCTTATTAAATTGTACAATAACTCTAGAATATTTCAAATTAATCCGAGTAATATATGGAATATTGCCCTAAATTTTCAAATTGATCCGAGTAATAGTTTAGGAGATACAGCTAATTTCCTATACAGAGCCTCAGAAAATATCGCTAAAAATTGAAAAGCATCCTTAATCCTCAAAATGCTCAATTATTTCTAAATAAATCTCCACAATATCTTGTTATTGCCTTCTGTGGAACCTCCTTCTCACAACTCTCAGCGACTAATGAGTGCTGATGGCATGCTGCGCGCCTGTTGTGTGGCAGCACGTTTCCGTTTCTACTTAATTTAGTCGCGACACCCCCACAAGTGCGCATAGCATGTTAAACAAATAATGGAGCATGCGCTTTACGTGGTGGCATATTCCAATTTGAGCAATCGCGCCGCACGAGTCCTTAACGATATCCACACCAGGCACCGAGCAACATAACACAGCCAACACAGTCAGCGAGACATCAATCGACCGGATGTCTGCCGCATACCATAGAGTCCACTTTTGAAACTAGCGCGCGCCTTCGTCACTTATACTGTCACACATACAATTTTGTAGTTTTACGACGGGCTGCTACCCCTAGAAGATCAACAACACAAAGAACGCATCGTCTCCACACATCGCTTAATAAACGCAATACCTGTCTTTCGCATTCATCGCATCCCATCCCATCTCGTCCCACTCAGCTTAAGCGGCTTGGAAGGATCTGATGAATGATCTCATGTCGTTTTATGTGGCCAACTAGGCACTTTTATTGCTGCTGTTTCTGTTGCTTGCCGCGGCTGCGGTTCCTGTTGCTGTCGTCGTCTATACCTTGTTCAAGTGTTGGCGTTGTTGTTGTAGTTCTTACTGTTGCAGCTCCAATGGTGTGGGGATCGACGCTTTGTGCTCTGTGATCGCATAAGGGCTACATTTGTACTACGTGTGCGCTCAACCTACTAAATGAGATCAAATGCGATAGCGCCATTCTATATATACTATGTACGTGTGTATGTATGCGTAAGCAAATGACTACCCATGCCATGGTTCTAGAATGTACAATATGTGGTATGTGTGTATGTAAGAGTGTAGTTATGCGGTGGCCCTTAGAGTGGCGTTGAAACTGACAATGAGCGGCGGTGATGATGGCGAGCGCCTCGTTTCACGGGTTCCCGCTGTTAATGCTTCATTGCCTGTTGTTATACTCGCATTATAACTATGTGTAGTATTTATTACTGTTGTTGTGGCTGCTGCTGGCAATTGCTTACTTATTTGGTCAGCTCGTTTGTTCGGTGGCTCCTTTGCTCATTTCGGTGGCTCTTGGCTATAATTCAAGCTTGTTGATGAATCCCTTTCTTTTTTTTCGGTTTACGTACGCTTATTCGTTGTGTTTGCAGACAATTAACTCTTAAGCATGGATATATTCATATTATCGTTGGGCTGTTCCGCCATGTGAAGGTGTTAAGATTGCTCTAAGGCCCCGTCTTTTGACTTGTTTCCTTATATTTGTCTAACTAAGAAAAATTTCGAAGCTCAGTAGTTTGAATCGTTCTTGGGCGTAATGTCGGGTATTATCAAAATATATATGAGATCAGATTGGTCAATAGAGCTTTATGGCAGTAACATATTTTATAATATATTCCTTTTCTATATACAAGGAAGTTTCGATAACAACCTTAACTCAGGAACTCTCTATCGGTACGACGGATTTAAGAAAAATAAAAAAAGCAATAGTTGTTGGTGATTCGGGTCCTGTTTTTGGAAGGTGCAAACCACAGTGGAATCAAATAGCTTAGCTTGGATGCCGCATACGACGACTCTTCTGCTTCGGTGGCGATCGTCAAAAGGTGGTTTAACGACTTTCAGCGTGGTCGAACCTCCGACTTTGGTCGATCCCAAGTGCCGCGAAAACGTCTACTACAGATGATAACGTAATAAAATATCATGCCCTCGTAATGCCAGATCTGTAATTGGAGATACGCGAGTTATCCAATAGTTTACATTGGTTATACCCTATATGAAATTTTAGTTATGAGAAAGCTAACGGGCAGCTGAGTTCTGGGTTTGCTTACTTCACCAATCAGTGCAAAAACAAGATCATTCTTAACAGTGTACGACGCTATTTATCCGATAAAGTTTTTCTGACAAATACCAAATAACAGTCCAAACGATAAATTTCACCTCGTACCCGTACTACGACAAAAAATGAGAAGACTGTCTTGGGCTGGAAAGAGAATGATTACTGGGATTCATTAGGTGTGATTTAAATCGACTAGTACCTGCGGTCAATGACTCTTCTTCTTTATTGGCGTAGACACCGCATATGTGGTTATAGCCGAGTTTACAATAACGCCAGTCGTTCTTCCTTTTTGCTGTTTGGCGTCAATTGTTGATTTCAAGTGTAGCCAGGTCTTTCTCCAAGTGGTCTTTCCAACAGAGTGGAGGTCTTCTTCTTCCTTTGCTTTTCCCAGCGAATACTCTCAGAGCTGGCGTGTTTTCATCTATTTGGATGACATGACCTAGCCGCTGTCTCTTAATTCGCTAAACTATGTCAATGTCACCGTATATTTCGTACAGCTCTTCTTTCCATTGACTGATGTACCAGCCGTTGCCAATGTCTAAAAGGCCATATATCTTCCGCAGAACCTTTTTCTCGAAAACTCGTAATGCCGGCTCATTAGATGTTCCTAAATGTTGTTTACTTTTGATTGGGGAAGTTTTTACGTGGCGTGTGTCAAACCGAGAGCACAACGCTTGGAAGGGAATGGTTCGCCTTCTCACTTCAGCGGCCTTCAAACGGATGTTCTTTGGCTACCTAGGAGATACTTGGTTTAAAACCGGGAGTAGTGAGCTGCTTGAGCCATATAAGGCAATCATCTCTGGCCACTCCCAAGTGAATGGCGCTCAGAGAACTTTCCTCACGCGTGAACTTCTACCCATGACTGCATCCTCTACACATGGTCACATGGCTCTACTATGCCGAATAATTGTGCTGATTGGATGGCTAATTGCAGAAACATGTTCCCATTCGGATGTTGCTCCGTCCACCGTATAATTTTAGAATTCGCCATATTTTTGTTTCGAAACGTGTAAAAGTCTCTCGACGGGCAGTAGTTTAAATAAGAAATCAGCGGCGCTAGGAGGCTTACTTTGAATGCCGGTACTACCACTTGGAAGCCACATATTTCTCAGACTGGCTATTGAAGTTTGAGAATCGTTGCATCTAGTTTTGCGCGCTAAAAAGATATCATTTTGCGAAGTAAAATACCTTTTTTTTAATTTTTAATTTTTTTGTAGGCTTGTAGGGCCACCCGTACTATTTTCTGCCAATTTCCAATAATTGAAGAATAAAATGGTATTCAGTACCAGATTAGGATATTTTAACTTGGTCTCAATATAAAGGTATCGATATGTGTGAGCTCTCTAATAATTAAGATTTACAAAAAAGAGGTTTTATCAGTTCTTTGGAGCGTTTGAAAGTTATACAAACGCATGGAAATGGTTTTACAAGATATAATATTACGATACATAAAAAATACATACATATATTTTGTATGGCTGCTGCCTCCTTGTTTCGCCGACTGGTTTCATTTTCACTGATCTCTTCAGTATTTTTTGTATTTGTATTACTTTTGTGGTACAACATTTTTGTGGACATTGTCATTGGCGAAATTTATTGTTTGAGGTATTTGAGAACCGCCAAAAATTCCACGACTGTGCACAAAAAACAATAGTGGTGCGCCGCTATAACAAATCGATTGAACTGACGCAATGCAAACGATTGTCTACCAAAATTCATGCAAATGAAATTAAACGTATTAACATATAGCTGTACATATGTATATGCAGAAAAGACAATTCCGATTTTGAGCTGTCGCCGCACACTTTCGACCATGCAGGAATTAAAGGCTTGTATCAACCCTTCTTTCATATTTTTTTCGTGTTTCTTTTCAATGTCGAATAGTGGCGCAGCTCGATCATTGTCGGTGCGTAAAAGACCCGAAAAATGTTGAATAAAATTCATAACACAAACGAGAATAGTTCACACAAACATAAAAACAAAAAAAAAAACAGAATGCAAAAAATGCGCCAAAATCAATAAAAAAAGGCGCACTGAGTAAGAAGCCTGCCAAAACATGAATGAATCTGTTGAATGGCTTGCGGAGGTATGGTGCTCGTATCCAAATTGGCAACACGCATGCACAGACATCAACTGCGGCTACCGCAACTGGCGGTGCAATCCTGTCGGACGCGCGTTGTCTCCTTCAAGTGGCGATTCACTTCGCCAGACCGCTGCCGACTTGTCTTGTTTGTGGTTGTAGAATTAGTTGTTGTGGTTAGTAAAACATGGTGTAAATTCACACACCAACTTGAATTGAATTGCTCATCGGCAGTGCAGCTATTTTATTTTCTTATTTTCGACTGACTGCCGAAAGACGCCATGACCGTCGTCGAGGCTTCTGATCCAATTTTTATATGAACGCATCACAGTTTCACTTCCTTTGGCGCATTTTTTCACTTTTTAATTTCATTTTTGGCTCCATACTTTTTTCGGGCTACGTGTGGTATTGTTTGTTATGCGAGAGCGCTATAATAGCCATACAGGCGTGTGTATATAGTTACTGCTGCTTCCACATCCTCGACTCGGTCGCGTACCAAAATTATCTGCTTATCTTGTCTTGGCTCGCTTTTTGATCGAAATGCAACTGCTGCTACCTTTCGGTTACTTTTTCACTTTTTCCTTCAATTTGCTGTAGTTGTTGTTGTTGTCGTTGTCGCCTGGTTTTATTTCGTAGTTATTTAAATTTATACGCTTTACGTGACACTTGTTAGCAGCTGAGTGGCACCAAAGCTACAAACCAAGCCAGCCAAAAAAGAAGAAAAGCAACAACAGCAAGAACACGTCTCCAGACTCGCGGTTGCGTTGATCGTCGTGGTTTTCGCGCTTGTCATTGCATTCACTTTATGATCTTCGAATGCACATATAATTTAATACACATAGCCGACATTGCATTTGTAGGTTGCCGTTGCTATGTAAATTATGCTCTGTGGCACTTTGATGATTTTATGCAAATTTTGTTGATATTTTTGTGACATTTATGTGCTCACTATGCCTCTTATCCCTTCTGTGAAGATTTCGCAAATATTCTTATTTTGTTTTTAATGCAGTAGCGCACCTTTAACATTGTAGTTGTTAATGGTATTTGGTAGATAATGTTTTTTTTTTGGTTTTTTAACGAAATTTTCAATAATATCTCAATGTAGGCTTTTATAATTTTTTAAAAATATTTTTAAGTTGTTTATAAAACATAACACTAATTGAGTTTTGGGCAAATTGCATTGCCTACATAAAACTAAGAAACCTGTTAATTTTGGCTGCACCGCAGCTATAAGAACAAGATATACAAGATGCTTTCCAAAGTAAACAGGACTTTTTGAATCTATATGTCGACTGGTGCGTTAGAATCTGCTATCTTCGTCGATTGTCCAGTGAGAATTTCCTGAGATTTCATTGATTGGAAGTGAAGTTAATGCGTTTTAAGTGTCAGTATGTTTTTTTTATCGGTGCGAAAATGACCTTCGAACAAAGAGCATAAATGACGATCAACATGTGGGCCAATCAAAATCCGTGATCACCGGAAATTCCATCGAAACTGTGCGTGAATTCATCAAAAATCAGCCGAAATCATTATTGAAATTCAAGGAAATGGAATTGAACATCTCCAAAACATCGATTTATCGCATTTTGATCGAATATTTGGGCTTACGAAAGGTGTGTGCACGGTTTGTTCCGCATAAATTGACTGACGACCAAAAATTGCTCAGAATCCAAAATTCGAAGGACGATTATTTGGCCATAAATCACATTTTAACCATTAAAGACTCCCCGTATTCACCTGATATGGCACCGTGCAACTTCTTCCTTTTCGGAAAATGCATTTGTCCCTGAATGGAAAGCTTTATGCAGACGTAGAAGCCATTCATTAGGCTTGCACCGGCATACTGGCGGCCATACCGGCCAACGAGCAAAAACACTCGTTCGACATGCTTTTGGGCCGTGCAAAAAGCAGGAGAAAAGGAAAAAGAGACTATTTTGAATAAAATAAATTGATTTTGCCGAAAAACCCATTTGTTCTGTGTTTTTTTTTTGTAAGTCCTGTTTATTTTGTAACGCTCCTTGTTTTATCAAACAAAAAGTTTTCCTGTACAAGTACTTGATTTTGATCGATCAGTTTGCATAGCAGCTATATTCTATAGTGAACCGTCAGTATTTCAACAAATTTAAAGGTTCTTAGGGGAAAAGTACATAAGTAAAAAATCTCGGATTGTTATCTCAATATCGGAGATCCCGAACTAGGGTATATACCAAGAGTCAGACAGATGGCCTTGGCTAAATCGACCTAGCTCGTCTCGCTGATAATTTATGTACATTTGGAGACAAAATGTAAGCAGTTGTCATTACTCATTAACTGTGAAATATTTGCTATTAAAACAATTTTGTTCTAGTTATATCTTTACTTTACTTTATTACAACTAAATATGTCGGAAATCTTTCATTCCGAATATTAAAACATATTTTTTTTCAAAGCAAGAAATTGTATTGGCCAAAATAATGGGTGTAGAATATTTTCTTTCTAAATAAAACAAAAAATTTTTATTCCGTTCACGGGTTTTTTATTTCCAATTCTATTCGGCATGGATTGAATAAATTTTTGTCTGATTTCCAATGTGGTATCATTCCAACGTTTGTTTGCTTTCCGCCACGATTGCTCGTTATTTTGAAATAAATGAAAATGCTGCCAATCTCCTCTTGGGATCACTCCGCAAGTTCTCATTCGGCAAGGGATCAGGAGATTGACTAGGCCATTACATGCAGGTCAGCTACCAACATCGATGTACTATGTATTGTTTATAATACCATCGCAGCGACATGCTTTCTTCAGCATATCGATGCGATTTTGCAAAATATCTTGTCAGTAGAAATATCGCCACACCACACCACTCCCATGTTTAATTGTTTTTGTAGTGTATCTATAATCAAATGTTTTACCTTTAGGCCGGCGGACAGTTCCTTTACAATAGTTTCCGTAAATATTAAACTTAATTAATGCTACTTATAGTACTTGTCAGGGAAGAAAAAAGTATGTGTGCATTTTTTTGATGTTCATGGGATCAGAGTCCCATATTTTGGAACATTGATTCTTATGTAAAATTGAACGAGGAATCGAATGAAATTTTCAAAAAAAAGTTGGTAAAAAAGCACAAAAAACTGGTTTTTTGGAAAAAATTTTTTTTTTTCGGATTTTGAAATTATTTTTATCAGAAAGCTGAGTTTTTTTCTTACATAAAATTGTATAATTTCAAAATTTTTTGCACTCAATATTAGTAATAGTAATTTTTTTGTTTGATTGTTTAATGGGTATAATCGGACCACTGCCACGCCCACAAATCGCCATTAACCGAAAACATATAAAGTGCCATAACTAAGCACTAAACTAGATATAAAACTGTAATTTGACACAGGGGATCACAGTAGCAAAGGGCACCTTTGGATAAAGAAATTTGAAAAAGTGAGCGTGACCACGCCATATCTCCTAAACTATTAAGGCTATCACAACCTTATGTGCTCAGAGCAATATTATATATGAACTCCTACAGACAGTGGGACAATGGATGAAATCGGAATATAACTCGGCTCACTTCCCGTATAACGGTATTATTAAAAACTACTAAAAGCCCCGAGGTATGAGAACGCTTTAGAAGGGCCGATGTGAAAATTAGACATTAGGTATGGCACCGCTCACTTTATGGTGAATTCACATGTGTCGGAACCCGACCTACCGATTTCGACTAAATTTAGTACGTAGCATTATTTTCACATTCCTATGTGACAGTGTGAAAATTAGTGAAATCGGACTACAACCACGCCCTACTTCCCGTATGGCACAATTTTAAATTCCACTTTCACTTTCCAGTACACAAATTAAAAAGTAATCAAAATAACGGGATAAGACTTTACATGAATATTGCGTTTGCCACCATATGACCAAAAATTGTCCAAATCCGACCAAAACTGTACAAGCTCTTAGGTACCGGATATGTGGACCTTAACATCTTAAGTGACTTTTGACCGAAAATATCGGTCAATGTGTCAGATATACAATTGTAATTCAGATAGAATACTTTTCACTCTGTGTATTAAAAATGGGTTGAATCGGGTCAATACATCTCTGAGCCCCCATATAGCTAATAAAAGATTTTCGAACTTCCAGGTGACTTTATGCTGGATATATCTGTAAATATTTGAGTTATCTCAATGAAAATTAAAGAATTTGTTTTACTCATAACAGTATATCTTTGCTGGTTAACCGATTTTGGAATACGACACATCAATATTTTGTCAGTAAAATAGACAGCAGGATCTAGATTTTACTCCTAGGTGTAATAACTTTCAGATGCGAATGTTTTTTGTAATACCCGTAGATATATCAGCCTCCTTAGTACGGGGGCAACCTAAACAAGTTTTAACTTAAATCCCTAAGGTTCCTCTCTGTTTAGGTATTTATCACTTTAATTTTTATACGCCTTATGGTTTCCTTAGTCTGATTCTTTTCCTCGTCTGCAGCATACATGTGTAGGTATCATTCTATCAACCGTATTTGGTTACTGCTGCCTTATTAACACATCAGTAAACTTTCAACATCAGCTGCCACCAATCACGCTTACCAATATGCTCGCCAGCACATAGTATACGGTCGCCCAAGTGCCAGCTTTTATCTAAAATGGCAACAAGGTTGGCAGTTGGTCAGGCTTCTTTCCGCCGCGATTAGATTTCACACGCGGCCCTTTTCGTTTAGTCGTCCGCCTTCGTTAATTTCCAACTCATTGCTTGCGTGCGACTGGCGCTCGAATGAGCATTTTTTTCAGATTTAAAATCACTTCATATCATCCACTTGTGGTGGCGGTGGCGGTGATGGTGTAGGTATTGGTGTTGATGACGAAGGTGATAGTAATGGTGATGGTTCTTTCACATATGGCGCCGTTTGAAACGCTTCTTTGTTAAGCGTTGTTGAGTGGCGTTGAGCGGTGTTAAATGACAAGTTCAAATCGATGACGCGCGCAACTTTGACTAGGGTTGCCAAATATGTTTTTGGGTATGTAGGAATAATAAGTTAAATGTGTTCTTAAAAGAAGCTCTTATGCGGAGTAAAATTGAAAATTAAAGCAAAAAGTTATTCTCCATCTGAAGTAATTACATTATCTCATCTTAATGGTAATTTGTGGATTCCTAATGAACCAAGTATATATTTTGCTTCGCTGCTGTAATGTGTACCATATTCCAGTGAGAGTGTTCTGCATAAATGGAAGTCATAAGGGTCAAGTAATAGGCTATACGATGGGCGAGGTTTTTCGGCAATTGCTCGCTTCAATATTAACCGCTGCTGTCGGTAGTGTTTCAAGTTAATGGTTTCACTGGGTTTTGAAGCTCATAATGCAACACGCCCTTCTCGTCCCAACAAATACCGACCATTACCATGGCGTCATGGACATTCGGCATTGCCGATGACTTGTTGGTAGCTAGTTAGGTCTCACATATGATTTTTTGTGTTTAGAGTTTTCGAAATGGATCCAAGTTCCATGACGAGTCACTATCCGTTGCAAAAACATCTTCCTCATTCAAAAAGCATTTTTCAAATGAAAAATCCTCTTTCAACATATCTTCGTTGCTTTTTAAATATTTTTAAATGGCTACTGGAGAGACTTCCAATGATTCTGCAAGCTTCCTTTGCGTTTAGGAATAACCTTCACAGAGCAATGCTTCTAGTTCTTCATCTCCAAACTTTATTGACTGCCCAGAACGATATTCGTTTTTCAAACAAAAAGCACCTATTTTATATCGCTTGGCAACCCCCATTTCATCCGCATGCAACGGCCAATCAATCCTTCTGATCAATGGAAATTTAATGAGAGAAACCTTACAAGGTTGCCAATGCATCAGCTGCGTTAGAACCAACGCCATTTTGTCCAACAACACATGAAGAACGTCTGCAAGCCGTACATGCATATTCATGTACATATATATGAATACATATGCGTCTACAACGTCGCTATGCAAATGCAGGAAACCTGCTGTGCAGTGGTTTGTGGTCACATCATTTGCGCCATCTTTGCTTTGGCAGTTTTACTTTTTTTCTTTGCAATTTTCTCAGACAGTCAAAAATACCAAAAGCAGGCACTGACGCATGCGCTATACCCGAGACTTCGACAAATCCACCAAGCAAGTTGCTAACCGACCAACTGCTCCACCACTTTTGCTGAGCTGAGCAGCCAAGTGTCGCGCACGAAGCGTTGCACAGATGGAATTCTTAAGATTACCAAGGTATAGCGATCCATTCAAAAACAGAGGACAAATACACTTTTACTTAATCACTGTGATGAAAATATTCGACGGTTCTGACGCTGACTTAGGTATGCATGCATAAGCATGTGGGAGTTCAATTTGACTATATAAATATATACACATATGTATATGTATTTGTTTGTGTGAATATCTTTGCGCCTGTTGCGTATGAATGACTTATTCCATTGCTTAATCATCGCTCGAGCCATCGCCCTGCAAACTGTCGTGAACTCAACGAACGAACGACCAAAAGGACCTTAACTCGCAACTCAACAGATTTTCATATCTTCCTCTCATGTATGTTCAAATGTATGCTCGTTTATTCACGGTGGTAGCTGTATTGTGGCATTCCTCTTGCCACTTAATGCAAGGTTATGCTCTGCGTTTGATTGAACTTCTCAATGAAATATGCAAAAATTTCGATTTATTTCCTTTTATTTGCGCTCTTTGTCTGATTGCGCAATTTTTTGTGCTTTGAATCAGTTGCTGTCTCGGTGCGACATATAACGTATATTTGTATTATATGTATATAAACATACATTTATCTACATACACATATTTCACTTGTTCGGGTATGCCAATCGGGCAGGCGTCATATTACTGGGATTACCTTGCTCCTATGGCGGCTTCAGTACATATTCACTTACATACTCTACAGACATACTATATTTTGCAAGCCAATAGCTCAAATATCCTGCTGGTGGGTAAAAAATCGAAGAAATTGAATAATTTTCTTTGTTGTCCAGTTTCTATGGCCACTAACCACTATCCACTAGCTACTATCATTTTTTTGTTATTCATTCATTTGCAATGCCTCGCAGTCGGTTCACTCCGTTTGAGGCATTTTTATTTTTTATTTTTTGCATTCGTCATGAGTATTCCTGGCGGCGGTATGCAATTTATCGGATGCTGGTAAGTCACGATTTCGCTGCTTCATGAATACATCGTTTGGTAAAAATTTGCCTTGCATTTATGTATGTAGGCACCACATATGTATGTAAAAGTAAATAATCGCATGTCTATAATGCATTTATGCGCATATGAGTTTGATATGTTGGATCATGTACTATTTTGTGTGTTTCGTACTCGTCTTATGCAGGTACTTTTCATTTCATTCTAGTTGTCGTCTCAGCAATTAGTGCGTATAAAATTATCGTATAACGAATTGTAGCTTTATTCGATATTTTTCTATACTTGTATATAAATATGAAGAGTAAAACTAAGTTTTAATCTGTGGCTTTAACAACCACTATTTTCGTTAATGTCTATTGAAACTGCTTTTTATATACTATGTTAGCCCTGTAGAATTCCTAATTAGAGCAAGTTGGGAAGTATAGGAATATAACATTTATACACTTGTAATTTTGAGGGATCAAAGCCGGGGTAATATCTTTATATTTTATATTCAAAAAGTTAAGGTTATTACGTATGGAAAGTAGGCTAGATTATTGTCCGATTTTATAGTGTGCTATAATAATCTCAGTATAATATTATGCTCTAAAATATGTTGCAGTATTACTGAGATATCGGATTTCAACGAAAGGTGGGCGCTGCCACGTGTATTGTCCAATTTGGCTACCGGCTCCTATGAGGGCCTTCCAAATCATAATTTAATGATTATTTAATTAGTGAGTTATCGCTTTTTTATTGGTTTTAAATCATCCATTTCCAACCTGTGACATACTTTTAGTGGAATGTGAGTTATTTTTTCACACGCGTGAGTCGTGTCAAGTTGTTTTGTAGCTTTTGTTCAGTATTGTTTCGCACTTCATAACGGAAAAACTTAAACCTAAACAACGTTTACAAATTGTTCAACTTTATCACGTTTTATAAGGCATGTATTCCGCGCGGTTCACTCAACTTATGGTCAACATAACCGGCCTACTAAGCATACTACATATTCGCAACATCATCACCCATCTTGAGACCCAACATTCATTATTGGATAATATTCGACCGAATAGACCACTCAGGGAAGAAAGTATAGCAACTCGGACTGACATATGCAACAACTTGACGCATTTTACGTTGAGATCTTAAATTGAAAGCATACAAAATACAGCTTGTACATTTTTGGCTCAATGGGTATGCAAAATAGCAAGATTGCCGCATTTCGGACAACAACCAACCAACCAACCAAAATAAAAAAAAAACAAAGGTTTGGTGTGGTTTGTGGGCCGGTGGAATCATCAGTTCATATTTCTTCCAAACTGATGCCGATGACAACAACCGTCAAAGGCGACCGTTATCGCACCATGATAAGTGACTATTTGATGCCTGAAATTGAATCATGTGACCTCGGCGATATTTGGTTTAAACAAGATATCGTCACTTTACACACATCGCATCAATCAATAGATTAGTTGCTAGAACACTAGAAGTAGAAGTAGAAAATTTCACGTTTTGGGCCGGTCGATTGGCCACCAAGACCATCTGAAATGACATCGTTAGACTTTTTCCTGTAGGGATATGTAAAGTCTAATGTCTATGCGGACAATCCCCTTTCGATTCAGGCCTTGAAGCAAAACATCAGATATGACATTCGCCAGTTACCAGTCGAAATGCTCGAACAAGTCATCGAAAATTGTACTCGATGGATGGAAGGTTTGAAACGTGGCTGCGGCCGAAATTTGAAAAGGATAGTCTTCAAAAAAGATACGTCTAAGAATGTTATTTCGAATGATGATATTCTGCTTTTTCAATACCTTTTATAATGGCTTTATGAGGTAACCTCTCAATTCTGATATGTGTTTATCGTCTGTTTTACTAAATGTTTATTATCTGATGCGCGTACCTATCGTGTAATACTCGCATTATGAACTTTTTTCTGGAAGAAAAAACTACTACTTGACCTTCTTTATCATTTCCACGATTTCTGTATAAAATGATAATTTAGTGTAATGCTGTACGATAGGATATTCACAAAAAATTTCTATACACTTATAATTCAAATCGCATTAACAGTATACAATTTCTCATCTCATTTTAGTAATATTCGCTTATACCTTTGTTCATTAACACTTTGATATAGCCATTTTTATTACCAATCAGTTTATGTGCGCTGTGCCAAATTGACGTAATTCTACAAATATATTAGAGTACTCATGCCTATGTATTATCTCAATAGCTAATGTAAATCAAAGTTCATTGCCTGCATATCTGTTATAGTAACCGATTTATCTGAATGAGCTATCTACGCAAGTGATGCCAAGGTTTGCGCACAGGAAGCAAATTTATAAATATGCCTCATATATTGGCGCTGTAATAAATATTTCCTGTATAGTCTGCGCATCTATATATTATATATCAGTATGTTTGTTTCTATTCAATTATTGTGGCATTGTGTGTGCAGAAAAATTAATTGGTATTATTAAAACGCACCATTACTATATCTTTGCAACTATAAATGTACATATGTATTAACAATATACATTTGTATAAAGTAATCAATGAAATTCATACCATAGAAGTCCATGAAGATATATTTATTTTTATTATCTGCCATTACTGTTACAAAGCATCTTGGCCATAACTGCCGGCGTCGCGAATCTGGCTAACGATTGTTTGGTGATATCGGAAAAACATATCTGACGTAATTACTATTGGCAATTGTATTTCAATTCGCAAGTAAATGCTGGTATACAAAAACTATAAAGGTAATACTGTATAGAGAATTTGTTTTTCAAAGCTAAATTAGGGTGATTTTTTTCATTAAAAAATATTGATTTTTTTGGAACTATAAATAATATTAGCTGGAAACTAAAATATGAAAAACTTTTGATTCCAAACGATTGTTTGATAACTTAGAAAATTTAGTTTTTTAAATATTTTTTATCACTTATCACATATTTAGAAATATATATTTATATATATAATGCATATACATATATATAAATTAGTTCGATATCTTGGTAAATATTTTAATTCGTATAGTAAGATAAATGCCATTAACCAAAATCGGTGTCTATCAGTTTAAATAAATAATCTAGTTAAAATGGCAGGAATATATTTTGTGATCTATGAAGGAGTCAGGCTAGGCTAGTGCCCTAAAAAATGTCTTATTTTGATTGTTAGTTCTGGGAATAAAATAAAATAATTCGAAATATTGATACAAAATTGTGGCTAGTGGGCCATTCTTTGCATTTTTTCTTTTCGTAAAAACAACTGCCCAAAATGCTATGTTCACTTTTTTCTTACGTCCAATACCTGGTTTATTGTTTTAATTAAAGCGCTTGTTGTATATTTTTACTGTTGAAAATGAATTCGTTATCATCGAGTTTTGAAATATTATTGCAAATAGGTCGTTTTTGCTCGAGTAACTCCTTAAAATGGCTAGCGGGTAGTCTGTGAGCAGCACCATTGTCCGATTTGAAAAATACAGTTTCGAGAAAAACGAGTTTAAAGTGTTTTGTGCTAAAGCTGACACGTTTCGATACCACAGCAAATTGGGTGAGGAAAAAATGTTTGAATATTCAACCAACTGAATGTTGATTTTAGAACCCAAAAGTGTATTTAGATTTCTTGAAAATCCTCTTGACTTTTATTACTTTCAAGAACCACACATACCTTTAAGATTAAGGGGTTACATGGGTTTTTTCGTGCAAAATCATCGAAAGTGAAAAAATACGTGTTTTATTTAAAACCTTAATTTACAACCTGGACGAAGAAAAAACAAAAAAAGCAAAACAAATTGGATTTTTGGCAGACATTTTTACAAAAAAATAAAAATTTAGTTAAAAATTTCGAGACATTTTTTTCAAATAGTTGTTATCGAGAAAATCCTCCGTCCAAGTCTTTTAGAATTGTATTTCAAAGATCTGTGTCAAATTTCATGAATATCGGCTTGAGTAGTTTTCGAGAAAACTTGCCAACCGACTTCAAAAATACAGTTTCGAGAAAAACACGTTTAAAGACGGCGCACTTAGCCTAGCTTGCCTCGAGCGCAATAGTTCTCAAGGCTGGATCTCCGAAACTATTACTCGGATCAACTTTAAAACTTAGCACAATATTCTAAACCCATATAACCCCTTAATGTAATTAAACAAAATTTCAAGATTTTACGAGTTATATGCGGTCTGCGACGGCGCTAATTCAAAAAGTTAAATCTTGGTAAAATAGCGGAGTTTTTTAAAAAAAAGTTCAGTGCGTCAAATATCAATTTCTGAACAGATCAAAAGTAATATGTAGATCTATTTTTAGATCATGCAGAAAAAATTTAGTAGTGATCGAACCACTAAATAATCTCCCAATCAAATTTGAAAAATGCAGTTTTAAGAAAAACGGATATAAAGATAAATTTATGGAACTGATTAAGCTAAGTGTAGTGTAAGCAAATAGGTGAATGTAATTCAAAAACTGTTAGATTTAAAATTATAGTTATTATTTTTTTATTATATTATTTGTAAAGGCACAAAAGATTAAAAGCGAAATACTAAAAAAATAAATATTTGTTTTTTTTTTTAATTCGATACTAGTTAGTTGGGCCCTTAAAAACCTTGTCGATTCTATCTTCTTAATAACCTACATTAATATTACAAAGATTCTCATTAACAAATCACGAATAAGATTGGCAACAAAAATGATCACCCTAACACATTTCAAACGTTAGTTGCCTATACGTAAAATCGGTATTTGATTGCTGTAGAGGCGTGCCATACGCAATTGAAAATAGATCACCAACAATAAAAAGGCGAATATCCGAGGAGTATACCAATATGCTACTGCAAGTGCTACTTACATACGTATGTCAGACAATTACTGAACTCCAAGCCGTCTGTGGCAGTAGAGCAATTGACGTAATGTGTTCGACGATGCTGCCAACTCAATAGGTGCACTCTAAGAGCACTCTGCATTGCCGGTACATTTGCGCTTATGCTCGTATTCATGCCAGTTTTGCTACCTGTTGGCGATTTATTTGCGTACACACTCATATTTTGTACATAAATGTTACACAGATTACATGGTGCCCACAATTGGCCACTGGATTGCAGTTGATAATATCATCAAAATTGTCTATGATAGACAGGCTGGCATATATTTGCGTTTGTGGCGTTAATTACGTCTACACCATTCATATGGTGGTGCTCATATTGTACACGTAGACTTGCTGGGGTTTGAATTGGAAGTGGGACTTTTTATAGATTTTTTTTTTCTTTACTTCTTTTGTTTAAAACGATATTTACTACTCGTTTATTGCCTTGAATATGCATGTGACTTACTACTTCTACTAATAAAAAAAACGAATTAAATTTATATAAAATTTCACTTTCCACGTTCAGCCGTTGATATATTTCACTAAATTTATTGCAATATTGAACCAAATCACTTACGTTCAAATATTTATATACACCCATAATATACCCAAAATATAATAAAATACTACTGAAAGTTAGCAGCAATGCTGTGTGTACGCCAGCAAACGTAACTACTATGCGTACGTTATATCGTATATCAATTTACCGTGCCCACCTCAATTGTTATGACAGCCTATCGCGTAGACATGGCAGAGTAGTAGCCGTAGCGGCAGTGAAGCCAGCGGCTATGATATCGACGTGTTATCAATTTGACGGTAGTTGAATGCACGGATTTACGTTAATAACGATAGATATGCCCCTAACGCAGCCCAGCATAGAAATTTATGGACTACTAGCAGGTCTGTTTCACATGACTCTGAGACTATCCAAGATTTTAGTGTTTCCTCAGTATTTTACTTACAATTAGCTGCTGCTGCATTACGGTGATATGAGCCTTGCCAAGAACTATCAGTATAATTGACCTTTTGATTACGTTCCACTCTTCGCCAGACCGGTTTAAATGCATACATCCGTAAAAGTCGGACTTCGGAGTAGTACATCTGCTGCTACCTTAAAAGCTTCCACTTCTGCTTGGAAGATACTGCAGTGGTCTGGTAGTCCTGAAGAAAAATAAATTAAGAGCTCCCGATAGAAACTTCTCCTCCAACCTTAAAAGCTTGATCTTCGATACATCTGTGAAAATGCTAACTACGGAGAAAAAAAATAACTCGGAGAAAAATGATCCTATCACAATCGATATTTTTCTGCATGTTCGATATGTTTTCCATAAAATGCCATACTGTAGAATTAAATTTTTTTTCAAAGCCCTGCAATTCAGTCCATTTTTGATATTTTTCGACCATGGTGCATTTTGCAGACCACAATCTTTGTTATACCTGCCGTCGAAGGCCTAACCTCACGATGCTTTTTTAAAGCACATAGATCAAAACAATGCATAATACATAATTTTTCAAGTATTTTTGGTTCCAATTGGTCGGATGGAAGGAACACATTTTCCACCTTGGTCGGGTTCGAGGCCGATTCTACGTGCCTTTTGGTTTAAACCACAGCCACCACAAATCTCCTCAAGGGGAAAAGTGGAGCGAACTTCAAGGGCTAACTGCTTCCCGTGGTACCAGATTTATGTCTCCGGACAGACCTTGTAGTTTTTGAGCACCAAACAGACTAAATTACTGGTGACATGTGTCCCACAATACTGTGCTAAAATTTCGAAGTAAGCCAGAAAGTACAGACAAAATGTATATTGGATTTTAGGCGCCTCTTACGACAAGAATACCTCACCGCGGGAAATTTCTATCCCTGCCCGCTGAGGAATCATTTTCGGACAATAAGTAACTTTCAGGGAAAACTTTTTTATATGTTTCATCCACAAATAATATCATTCGCTACAACAGTGAAGGGTTAATCGAAAAATGTTAATCGAAAAATATTGGATTATTTTATTCAAAAAATTTATATTCTTAAAATATGCCTAAATATACTCTATAATATATAATACTGCTTTCAGGTTTGAACAATTTTTCAATACTATGAAACGACCAATCTCGAGGTTTTTAAAGAAATTTGGAAGAAATTAAAATTTAAATTCAATCAATCAAATCCACATGATCGCACCCAAAAATGTACGCTGTTAAACTAAAAAACTCTCTAAATATTTTAACTCTTTCCATTGGATAAAATATACTTATGTATGAACTTTAGTGACCAACTCATATTCGCAGACACAGTGCTACATGTTATGCTGCTCTGCTTTTATGCCTCAGTATGATGGCAGTATTAAGTCATCGAGGCTAGAGTAAAAATAATCCGCGTAGATCAATCTACATATATGTACATAGTTCATATGCCGGCAAATATTTATTCGAAAACAAATCCAACTGTAAAGATAGATGAACACATATGTATGTGGTATATTATACCTGTATATATATCATTGCTACAACTAACAACAACTATTGTTAAACCACAAACAAATTGAATCAAATTGGCCAAACAGCTGACGTGTATAAGTATAATTATCGATCGTTGCAGGAGAATATCTCAATAGCAGAAGAAGGCTTTGAGTTTGGTTGTCTTGCTATCGTTTGCGAAGCTAGCAAAGGCAAAGATGCTTTTGTTATAGACGTAATTGCACACATACAAATACCTGTACTATGTATATTAAACGTAATAGAGTATTGCATAAGTCCTTATTACGTTTGAATTGTTAAGAAGTTTTGTTCATAGGGGATTTCCTTGTTTTATTTACTTTCTTTGTGTATATATTTGCTCTTTATTTCCTACAAAGATTGTTGCTACGCACATGATTGATATAACTAGTTTTTGAATAAGGTAGGTTAGATTAGGTTAGGTAAATAGACTGAATTCCTGACTACGGATTAAAAAGACCCTCATATATCTATAAAGCGGCCCTTGTTAAAGGTCATTTGCGTACAATACATGGGATTTCGATTTCGGTGCCTTATCTTGCAAGCTCATCGATTTTAAAATTTCGATGCTTCCGCTGTGGCCAGGTATCCAGACAAGTTTAATATGGAAGTAGCTTGATGCTACTGCTGGTGAGGTCATACAATCCTTTACCAGCACCTCTGATATCGGAGGGGAAGTACATCTGCTGCTACCTTCATAGCTGCCACTTCTGCTCGAAAGCCACTTCAGTGTGGCAGTCTAAAACAAAAGTTGATTGAGACTCGGAGGTATGTGCACGAAAAAATCCCATTAGGAGTGGGCTCCACGGCGAAGTGGTGCAAGTTATCAGGAAGAGAAACGAAGTACGAAAGGATCTCAGAATATCCCATGAAAACCTCCTTAAACATGGAGATCTGATTCAGGTTCATAAAAATATTTTGGCTTCTCGATAAGAATTGATATGTACATAATTGATAAAAATCCATGACGACATATATATAATTAGTTAATTCAAAAGCAATCAGTTTCGATTTTTTAACCTTCGGAATTTTATGGGCAGATTATTTGTATAAATCTTGTACTTAGAAATAACATAGCCTTAGTATTTTTCTTCCACACTTCCAAATTCATTCAATAAAAATGAAGGCTTCATAATTTTAGCATATCCTCAATAACGATTGCGGAGAGTATACCTCAAAACAAAGGATAAAAATGTAGGGAACAATGCGAATTCCACAAGACTAAAGAGGAATATTTCAAAAATCTAGCCAGGCTTATTGGCTGCATTGTATGTATGTATGTAGTATATATATATATTTGCAGACGCTTACATAGCCGCCAGTCTGTTGAGGCATTGATCATTTGTCAGCCAGCCCAAATGTCTGCGTCTCATAAAACATCGCCGTAGGTCTTCTAAGCGAATATCTCAATTATATTTTAATAAACTGAAATGTCATGATTTCTTCCCTTCATACCAACATACATACATACGTACCTTACATACGTTATTAAGGATCGCTCTGGTTCTCGTTTTCATTTGATTGTCATATCGCATTTATACTTTTGTTAATTTCTTTTTTGACATTTCGTCCACATATTTGCTTTCATTTGCTTGTTGTTGCTCTTGCGCTTCAACTGTCAGCTCGGGTGCGTTGATCCATTGCATATATCCTACTTATCCTCAACCAGCCGGTCGATCAGTGTCCGAGTAGCAGTTGCCGACGCCGCCGCTGGCACTATAAGGTTGTGTTTTTGTTTTTGTGATCTTATAACCTTTTCGAACGGCCGAGCGTTGCGCTGCATGTCAACTCTTCTCTTCCCTACATTGCCGCTGTTACCACTGGTTGGCTGTTTGTTGGACCCCGGAATTATGAATTGGCATGTTTTACATGTGCGGGAGGTCTCAAATTTTTCAACGTCTGCTTCGACGTTGTTACTGTCGTTTGTTGTTGTTGCCATTTTTATTGTAATCCATTTATCAAAGATTCGTTTTCATCACAGCGCCAGTATCCTGGCTTTACCTGTCCATAAGCACTGCTCGTTGGTTTATTATTTTTGTTAATTTTGTTGTGTTTTCCTTTTTGTTTCCAATGTGATTTTATTTCATACATACCTCAATTGTGTCTGGAATTTGAACCTGTCGCATTGCCTTAAATGCTGTGAAATCGTACACTTAAAACAAAAAACACAAAACAATGAAGGGCAGCATATTAATGATTAACGAAACGAACATGTAGACACACACACATTCAAATATATATCCAAATTAAAAAAAATAAGAAATGAAAGCAAAAATAAATATCATTGGAAATAAATACCAATCACTCAACTTACTTACCATCTTCCCGTTCTCATTCCTTCCTTGCTAGCTCGGTTCTTAATCAGAGATGTGTTCAAATGCCACCGAAGAAGGTCCGATCGCGCAACGTACTCGTCATGTGACAGTGTGAGGTCCTCTAATTGGTCTGCAAAGGCAGCAGCATAATATTGGATATGTAGTTGTAGGTTTGAGTAATCAGAAAGGAAGTGTAGGATCACAGATGAAAATGATCAAAAGTGTAAATGGTTCTGCAAACATATTTAAATTTTGTAAGGCCACTACTATAGAGTTTTCGATTTTCTTCTCTGGGTTGCGATCAGTATTAATTTGTTTAAACTTTTCCTTAATCTATATGAAGGCTTTGAAAGCATATCTTCTCCAAGGACCTGTTAACAATTCGTCTTCGTTTTTCACGGATTGATCGAAGTTAAGGCGGAAAGTAGAACGGCCTCGGGAGCTTTCTATCAACTATAATTTCAGGCTCCCAGACTACTGTGGCGTTGCTTTTTAGCGGATGTGTTTGCCATCAAGATAGCCGTAGAAATACTGCTTCGAACGAAGTGCAGCCTTCTTCAGATAGGTGTGTATTCACTCCGATGGCCGAACTTTTATACCGGCTCTGAACTTACGGACTGTATTAGCATTAGCTTCAAGCTTTTCCATATTAGACTTGTATGGGTGCCTGGTCACAGCGGAATCGCCGGGAACTGCAAAACCGATGGGCTTGCTAGGCAGGACACTCTTACTCCAATTTCATTCAAAAGGAAACGACTCGATGTCCTCTTATGTTTAAACGTAAGAGGTCTTCCAAACTACTTGTGTTTAGCAAAGTTAATCTCTGCTCAGTTGTAAGTGTCTTGATCGGAAAATGTCTAAAAAGTATCAAAAAGTATCCACGCAATGCCTCTTGAAGGCGAGGTGAAAGGTGATCATCTCGTTACTTTCTTCTCCATTGCTCGGCTTTTGCCAGACTGATATGAAAATATCTAGGTAGACACACCTTTGGAGAACCTAGGAAAGTGGCAGGGGTTGATATTGAGCGCCTTAATGAGTTTATAGTGCGCGAAAAACGCTTTGTAGATTTGTGAGCTTATGCACTTTGAGGAGTTTTTGGGTAACACAATGCACAAATATCTATCCAAGTAAGATTCGTTGATTCTTTAGATCATTCGTACGACCTAACTTACCGCTGCCGTGGGCAATTATGCATTCCAAATTTCTTGAAGATATCTTACCAAATAATTATGTCTTCTATACAAGGACTTGGTTTTGATCGATCAGTTTTTATGACAGCTATATGTTATAATAATCCGATATCGGTGGTTCCAACAACTGTGCAGATGCTTAGAGAGAAAAAGTTCGCGTATATAAAGACGGATGGACAAACATGACTAAATCAACACAGCTATGAATCTTTATAAAACAGGAAGTTCTCTGAAGTTTCTTTCTGGGTATTACAAAGTTCGTTGCAAAGTTAAAGTATCCTTCTCGGGTTATAAAAACTATTATTCTGAGAATTATGGATTATTCCGATTCTTCAATGAAGATATTGTGTTATATATAAGAAGTCAGCGTCACCTACAGGCCATTTTTAAATGTACTCCTGTGGGTTTGAGCTCGGTCAGTCGTTTAATTTCTGAATGTGTCATTCAAAATAATAGTCCTATCAAAATTATTCAGACAATATGAATAGTGATGATGCCACTTTGCTGAAATAGTTCGGCGACTTTAAGCCATATGACGTCACTTTTTCAGAGTATGAGTATGCATTGGTAATGTCGTCTTCAAAATGTTAATCAAAGATGCCGACAGTTTATAAAAATATTATACATCATATGTATGGATGTATTTATGTGTATGTAATTATATGAGCAATCATAAATGTGTCAGTTGAACAAGAGGAATTTGTATGCCACTATGAAATATCAAAATACTTTCACACAAGTTTGAATACATATCTACACACACGAGTAGTATGAGTACAGCACTCTTGATGAATGAGTTGACATTAATCCTCACACTAATCTCTGCCGGCAGCCCATAAAAACACCAAAAGGCTGCACGAAATTGAAAAGAATAAAAAAGTCTCCAAAAAGACAAATCTACCAAATGATTTAAAGATATACATGAAAATCTGATATTGATCTTGTTCAATAATCACCGACATAAATACACACATATGCATATAATTTTATATGTTAAAGTACCCTTGTGAGTATGTGATGAGCTGATTTTATGCCTTTTGCTGTGTAAGATTGTGTGTCTTCAAAGGCACGGCACTGGCAGCAATGAAAAATTGTTTTCAAATGATATTTTTAACACTCATATAAATGCATGATTGTATTAGAGAGGTTCGATGTTTCCAAAAACCCATCTGCGTGTACTTTTATAAGTTTGGCACGTGACTCTAATTGGGTTAGTGTTGTTCTTAAGGTTCAAAAAAGCTTCCTTAAAGCTCTACGCAGTGTGTAAAACCAAACAAGCTAACTATTTGGAAATGTTTCGACAGCTAAAAAATCCATGATAATATACGAATACTAATAGTGCAGATAAAAGATTTTTTAACGAGTGGATGATGACTCGACTACCTATAAACTATTGGAAGTGGGTACGAAAAAATTATAAGTAGAATACTATAATAAAGAAATTTAAAGAAGACCTTTGCGGTTTGACTAACCAGTGCACCTTTGGAGAATAAAATTTTTCGCCTAAAAAACTGTATAATACCTACATCCTAATCTTTTCGATTTTCAATTAAACTTGTTAATTTAATTTAATTAAAATATCACACTTGGACCAACTTAACGGGTGTCGGAAATCACTAAACGTAGTCCTTTGAGAGCAGAGAAGGGACTTGTTTTCAAACATTTTGTTTTTGATTTCTATAAAATCTTTTTTTGCAGAAGATAAAAATAAACAGGTACATAAGGTTTCAGGCACAAAATTGCACCGTTATTCGGAAAACATGTTCTCTGAATTTTATTACCTCAACTCACATATTAGCCGATATATGCGGTATAAAATTACCAGAAATTTCGAAAATCTTTATATTTGATATGTGGGGGCTAACACACAGATATCCTAACGTCAGGAAACAATTCTGTCCAAATTTCAGTTAAATATCTCACACTTTGACTGATGTTTTCGGTAAAAAGTCTACTTTTAATTGACTGGGGTCTTGAACAGTTTTAGTTCTATTTGGATAATACTTTGTTATAAGCTGGCATACTTCAGGGGAACTAATCTTGTACAGTCTTATTACCTTATAATAATTGTTTCTTGATTTGTCTACAGGAAAGTGAAAGAATCAGATGGAGTATAAAATTATGCTATATAGGAAGCAAACGTGTTTGCAATCCGATTTCGCCCATTTTCACAATGTAAAATAAGAACATGAGTTTAATGTCATATGCCGAATTCGGTTAAAATCGGACCATCTGTTCCCGAGATATGATTTACCAAAAAGTAGGGAATGAAGCGCCCTTCGGCGTTATCTCAGGGGTAAAATTTAATATCTCTGGCATATTCAGTTATTGATTTATCGAGATTTCAGTCGTTTTTAACAATACCGTTATATGGGCAGTGGCATGGCTTGTGCGGTTGATTAAGATCGAATTGTTTGTGAGTTTAGGACGTTAAGGGCGGCATCACGCCCATTTTTTTTTTTTTTTAACGGCAAGATGCCCTTGCTAATGCGATCCCCTGTGCTAATAACATGTCTATATCTTAATTTACGGTTTAGTTCTGGGACTTCATAGGTTTTCGGTTAATGGCGTTTTGCGGCCGTGGCAGTTGTCCGATTACGTCCATCTCCGAACTGATGCTCACTTTTTTTTACTAAGGAACGCGTGTACCGAGATTTCGTAATTTTTACTCTAGTCAAAGAACGACGGACAGACAGACAATCACTTTGAATTCATCTCGGAATCTAACTCGATTAGCTTTAGGTGATACAAACAATCGTTATGAAAAAGTCTTTAAAAATTATAGACCTTCTCAATACCTACAACATTTCAAGAAATAGATATAAACCAATCTGAACCCTTAAACATTCAACCACGCCCCTCTATTCTTTAATCCGTCCACATAAACACACGTAAATCAATTTTTTTAATGTTTGTTACTTTAACTTTCGTTGCCGATGGGTTTAAACATATCAACAATTTTTTTTTTTCAAAAATTATCCACCCTGGTATAACTGTCATAAATAGTTATATAGTAATACTTATCTATGTAAACATATAAGTTTATGTACTATCTATGAATCATTTCCCTGCAGTTGTACTTCCGATTGTACTTAGAAGCGACCGGAAGCAATTTTAAGCAAATAATGACATATTAATTTATTTAATTACCGATACTCATTCCGTTCCGTTAAATATATATGTTAAATAATGGTGTTAATTAACTTTTAATCAATTGGTAGCTAAGAGTCGATAAACCATTAATTATACCAATATCTACTTACCAGACTTTGAAGCACTTTTGATATCTTTATTCATATGTTAACAATTATGTGCGTGGTGCTCAGCAGAGCCTATAAATTATTTTTAATGAGTCATATATGAAAAATAGTTTACGCATTATTGATTATAAGTTCTTCGTTAAATAAAATTACAACACCGAAATTTTTTTAAAAATTAATTGAACATATTATTTATGCGTATTCTTTAAGTAAATTATTTCAGAATATATTGTGTACAAATATAATCTATGGATAGCAAGTAGTAAGATACACAATCGATTAGTGGATTAAGATTCAAGCAATGTTAGCACTTTTTGCTATCCTACTTATTAGTATCGCTGCAAGATATAACCAATTTTGTTTCAATATGAGTGAATGATAACCAATATATATCCATTTTCGTTTTCCATCCATCGTTTTTCTTTGGCTGTCAACTTATGAAAAGTGATGTTACGTTATTTTGCATTTTAGGTGACGATACCTATGTATGTATGTTTGGTTATTGACGTACAAGTGCCCAGTCATTCAATTTTTTCTAACATATATTATAGCACCTATTAGTTTGAAAGTTATAACTTTCTTCAGTGGTGGAAAAAAGGTCCTTAACATCTAACTATGATTATATACATAAATAGCATTTTAAAAAAGCTTTGAATGAAGCGTGCAGTAAGCATTGGGTCACACTCTTCCTTATTTGAGTATTAATACTCTATCAATCGATCTATTAATATTTTTTATTTAAATAACTTTCGAAGGCAATAAAAGGATTATCTCTAGCCAATGATTTACATAACCAAATAACAGACAACTTACCATACAAAGGCACCTACATATACGTGTGCAAACAAGCTTGCATATCTACCAGCTGTTATTATTACTTGGTTAGTTATAACCTGGCGGTTTCTTACCGTTATATCGTGAATTTAAAGTGAATTTTTACATGTATATGTACGCATTTTGATAAGAAAGTGCTATATAACCTGTTGGAAGTACTGTTAGTACAACAGTTGGAACTTATTATTCTTAAATGAAGGGTTATTAAGTGCGGTACTTTTCATAAGTTTTAGTTGTAATCGTTCTCGAAATGCCAAATGAATATAACTTAAGTAATTAATTGAAATTTTACACATTCGGAGTGAACTAGTGAAAGTATTTTCTTTGTTATAGTCGTCAACTCTTCTGGTGTCAGTGCGCATATTTGTGCTTTTGGTGAGTTAGATGTTTTAAAGCAGAGAAAAGTGGCTTAAAAATGCTAAAAGTGTGAATTATAAAATGCATTATTACAATGTGTGAGAAAGGTATAGGCAACAACAAAATATTTAATCTAAAGAGAATACTTAGTATCGGTTATTTTGCACTCGATACCAGGCTACAGTGTGTATTTCCTATATGAAAAATATGGTATTATCGATATATTTTAATTTCGACTCCAATCGGCAGTATTTTTTACATATTAATCGATATCTCTGTTATAAAATGGATCTGAATAAGGACAATCGTTATTTTAGATCCTCATATCAAGCCAAATACTGAAACATTTTTTTTTCAACGTGTGTAGTGATCTGGTTCGTGTGTTAAAACATCACTTAAGTTTCTTAAGATGTGTCGCAAATTTACCGATCTTTTCACAATAAAATCAAGCATAAGCATAAAGATTCTCTGATAATTTCACCAAACATATTTGCGCCGGCTCACCTCGATTCGATCACCACCATTTTCGCTTGACATTGTCGTTAGTGAGTTTTTATCTTATTAGTTTAATTTCACCATTGCAAGTTGAAGTTTCATAAACTATATTTCTACATATTGAAGAAGCAGTACTTGTGAGTACCATCGACTATGTTTTCAATATACTAGTATCTTTCAAATTATCAAAATCGACTTACCTCTCATATACACACCCATATCTCACAAGCTTAGAGGGTAGAATTTTAAATTTATAAACCAAATCTACTCTAAATTAACATTACTATTCGTTAATATTTAAAATAGCGCTCAATATCGGCATTTTCTTCAACTCAAATCCACTTACGATTTTGGCTTTCTCTGCTTAGCTCTCACTAGAGGAAAAAAGTAAGAATCGCAAAATTCACCGATTTGGTACAAGCAAAGAGAATCACGACGCAACACTTTTTGTGTTTGCCATACGCGTGTATGAGTAATCAGTATTGTGGTGAAATTACACGTGACCCCTGAAGACGCTCGGGAAAGGTGTTAGCATGGGGTTAAAGCACATTATTTTTGAGCGTATATTAATTGAAATAAAAGTAATGAAAATTATAATCAATAAAATGGAATTAAATTAAGTGAAAACATAAAACTTAACCCAATTTGACTAAACTTAACGTAACTTAGCTTAAGTTGACTTGATTTGACTTAAATGAAATTTTAAGTAAATTTAAGGAAATTAAATTATAGAAAATATTAATAGCAGTGAATTATCGTAACTTAACGTAGGTTAACTTTACTTAATTTAACATAACATAACATAACATAACTTAACTTAACTTAACTAAACTTTACTTAACTTAACTAAACCTGAGTTAACTTAACTTGGCTTGACTTGACTTGACTTGACTTGACTTGAGTTAACTTAACTTAAAGTAACTTAACTTAATTTAAAAAAATGTAATTAAATTTTCGAAGTTGCTTTAAATTTTACTTATAATGGAAAGAGTAAAGTGGTGGAAGAATATATTGCTATGTTGTATAGGTATTCCTTCCATAGCCATTAAAATACTATTTATAACTCATGAAATAATAAAGCCAGCATCCAGAACAGAACTTAAAATAATACCATTATTTCAATTTAAGAATATGTAATGTATTTGCTGTAGCACGAGACTGTCATGAGTCAACTGTTGAACATACATACATATGTATGTACATACATATGTACTTCAATACAATTTTTCACCGCAAGCCAAAAAAAATTGTGTTTATATACTGATTGATTTATTTATTTTTTATAAAGTTGTAAATAAACAATCATGGAACTTCTATGCTAACTTGAGCATGACGGACAACTACTTGACATGCCCACAACAGATAGAGGCGCACGCGCTCTCTCTTAGGCGTTGATTTATACTCGTTAGTCAAAGTGAAACACCTTTCACTCCATATGGCTTCATCTTCGTGAATATGTGTAAGGGAAAAAACTCTCTTTAGTAGCCTAAAAAAATGCTCTTCGCATGATGAGTGAATCTACATGTAATGTGTATGGATGCAAAAGTGAGTAACCGGCCATTTGTCTATGTATTTGTTTCTAATTTCGCAAATTGGCAGTACATCAAGCGTATTGAAAGCGTAAGCACACGCTGTTAAGCCGGATAGTCTACGTATTGACTTGCAAATTTACGTAAATTTTGTTTACTAAAAAACAGTACTTTGTAATTTGTGTATATTATATAATTTTTTTTTTAAATTAATCGATTTGATTGGTCAATTATGGATGCTGGTGCGTATACTTTATTTTTTAACTAACAAATCTTAGACAATTTATTTATTAGTAGATATATGTATTTGCTTTAATGTAACTTGAATGAATTTACAAATGTATCTGACTTAACATCGTTGAAGTCGATTACAAAACTGATCGCACTGATATGCTGTAACAAAAATCGAAATAATTTTGTGAAAGAAAAAAAAAACAATAAACACAAACACTGAATAACTGTAAAAAGGGAATTTTAATTAAAAAATAAATACATCTTTTATTCGAATTAAAAAGGTTTTTACAACAAGTTTAACTGATTTAAAATATAAACTTCATGCTTTTTACGCAATTATGCGTGTTTTGTATTAAGAACTAAAAGGAAAAACAAACTAAAAGAAAAAACAGTAATAATTTTGCAAAACTATTCGCAAAGACTAACATTTCATAATCGATGGCAAAGGGCTATATTCTTGTTGGCTTAAATGTAGAGGTAACGGGTTTTGCAATAAGAGCGCTACAAAAGTTTTTTTGTTTTAATTAAACAAAACCGGTTCGCGATATCAATGAAATTGTTTATTTCTGTGAAAAACATCCGATGCCATTATGTATGGACCCGGAATAGTTTCGCATGGCCATCACGGGCACTTATGCAGAAGACCGGACGCTGAAACCAATTTTCGACGATCTTCAAGCATAAATCGGCCGATACTGCTGTCATTTCACGTTCGATATTCGTACGAGGTACATCAATCGTCGCAGGCTTGTTTGCCTAGACCACAGACTTAACGTAGTCCTACAGAAAATAATCTAGCGACGTCAACTCGCATGGTCTAGTCACATTTCGTAAGATAACACTTTAACCAAACTTGGTTTTCAATAAATCGATTGTGACATTCACTGTGTGGTTTGTCGCGCCGTTAGTACTGCATATTATTATTATTCAAGTCCATATAATCCAACTCAGACCGAAAATATTCGGTTATCATTGAGCGGTACCGATTCCCATTCACAGTAACGTGCTGGTCTTGATTATCATGGAAGAAATACGGCACAATGACGCCGCCGGCCCATAAACCGCATCAAAGCGTAATTTTTTCGGAATGTTATGGTGACTCACGGAGTACGTACGAATGTACTTTCATAGAAATAAAGAATTTCATTGATATTTCAAACTGTTTTTATTTTATTTAAAAAAAATTGTAGCACTCTTACTGATAAACCCGCTCTTAAAATTGAGGCTTTGGAATGTGTTTTTTTTTTTTATAGGAAAATAAAAATGAATTATCTTGAATATTTGAGTGTTTTTATTTACAAATTTATTTTAAAAAATTTAATACTTTATTACTATTATTATTATTGTTACTCGAAGTTGGAACCTCAAAAAAATGCACGTGGGTGGCTAGGGTGATTTTGGCTCATGATGTTATCGGAAATCAAATATTCTTGATTATTCTTAATGTATAGACATGTCATTCTGGTCGGAACTAATAAAGTTAAATTTCAAAGGTAAATAACAAAATGGCGGACTTTGAAATAAAGTCCTTTTATTTTAGCAAAGAAAGGGTTTTAAAATAAAAAAGTTAGTTAAAATTCTCGTTAGTACCGACGGGAACTATAGGTGTGTAGAACAGCCTGTCAAAATTTGAAAGCCATCGGTTCAGTAGAAAAAAGTCAGGACCCGGGCCGACCAGAAAAACAATGTTTTGAGAAAAACACGTTTAAATTTCAACAACTCCTAGAGAGAGGACTCCAAGGCGCTTTAAGTAACTCGTTATAACTCCCGAAATGTTTCGCATTTCTGTCTAAATTTTTCACAGTATATTCTCAAGACATTGTACTTTCAAATTAAGCAAAAACAAATTAGATTTTTTCAACCCAAGTTACCAGACTACTACAGTGAGTTTTTCTCATGCCATAAGTTTTTAAAACAAGAAAAAAGTTACATTTTCAGTTTAGTTAGTCAATTAGTTTTTTGAGCCATGAGATAGCAAGTTGATAAACCAGGAGTAGCTTTTGCTCCATATCTTAACTTAATTATTTCATGTCTCTAATTTTAAAATCAATAGCACAAAAAGCAATTCAAAACAATAAAACTTATTTATAAAACCAAACTCTCTAATCTCTAAGATCTGTAAAACAAAATTTGGTGACATTAAAGTTGTCGGCTATACTATTTTAATGAGGTCTCCGCATACTTTCTACAACTTAACAATTTCGTTTTTGCCTCTACAAATACATTTTTTGTAAAGAGAGAAGCGCTCAAAAGATAGAAATTTGACAAATCAAGTAGCTTTTAGTTCGTATTTTAGCACCGTTTACTGATTTTTTGATACAATCGTTTGTATTAGATTCTTCAGTTTCTATATCTGTCGCTCGATGAAACGCTTCACTATTCATCGCATTCGCCATGTCGCCATGCATATACGTACATATTAGGCCCAACAACTTGATTCAATTACACAACAAATGTTAATTTAATAAACGATACGCCATAACCCACTTAGCAACTGTATAAATCGAAGACACCTGTCTCCAGGCACTGAAAACCACAGCAAATTTGCTACAATAACAAATTTGTGTTATTGTGTTTCTGGTTTTTAATTAATCAATGCGCGATATCGGTGGCGACATGAAGTCTGCTAGTGATCAATGAAACTAGAATTTGTAGAAAAAATATTCGTACATAGGAAAGAACACAAGTCATAAACAAGTTTGTTACGCTCAGTTTATGTTTTGAAAATTTTCATAATTGGCACGCTTTGACACTTCAAAATCCATTTCACTTCCATTAATTTACAAGTGAACACAAAATGTCGTTTCTTTGGAAAAATGTCACTTGACATAAATTATTATATTATATATATATATTATATTATATTGTATTATATAATGACTAACTACTTAGCAATAAGTAGACTTTTTATCACGTTGTCCGTGAATTTCACCAGATATAAAAGTTAGCAGCTGGCACTACAAAGCCACTCATAGGTAACCTTTTGACTTATCCGCTGTTTTGAAGTTAAGTCTCCCAGTTTCCACAGCTTTTAAATCTAGGACTTGGTAAGTTGTTTTAAGCAATCTAATATTTATGTAATACAGTGAAAACTTTATTAATTGGAAATTTTCATTGGCCGGACAATCTCTTAACCAGGCAGGAAGGCTGATTATGTCAGTGCCCGTTTATGGGGGATTTCACTGTATAAAATTTAGTAAAAGGAAAGTCTTTATTTTTGTCGGTCCCAACATTTTTGATGTTTACAGAGGACAATCCATTAACCGGTCAGAGAGACTCGTCCCGTCCGAGTCCGCTTATGGGAGATTTCATTGTATAAGTTTTAATAAATGAAAAGCCTTTATTTTTGTCGGTCCCAACATTTTTGATGTTTATTAAGGGAGATTTCACTGCATAAGGTTTAGTAAAAAGAAAGCCTTTATTTTTGCATTGAATTGAAGGTCTAAAATTAGTTAGAGTGCTCCGATTGAGGTCAAATATACACCGTTTTGTTCGCTAATTTGTTGACATCGT
Organism: Bactrocera tryoni; assembly: GCF_016617805.1. NCBI lineage: Eukaryota > Metazoa > Arthropoda > Insecta > Diptera > Tephritidae > Bactrocera > Bactrocera tryoni. Next base: position 35,407,435 of record NC_052502.1, on the reverse strand, counting down.
TCTTTGTGGGACGACTGAGACTGTCGAGTTTAACAAACTTCTTTTGAGGCAAATTCTTTCCAGCAAAATTATATGTCATAAACAGGTAGTAATGACTTAGTTCAGGGCCTGAAGGTGCAAAAGAACTTCACAACTAAATTGAAGGACTTTCTGATGAGCCACTACTGAAATGTGTGGTCGAATTAAGAGTTTAACCGTAGAGGTACAGCTTTTAGTATACAACTCTATGCCAGTTCCACCAAACACATAACAAAACTGTTCCGACCGTTAATCCCGGCACCGTCTCACCACAATTCGACCAAAACAGTTTTCGGTTGACCCACTTTTTATGACCAGTAACTATCCGCTTTCGAATTTAAGATTTTTTTTTTTGGATTCAGATGAACACTCTGTCCATGAGTTCGTTGTTTTTCCTTTTACTTATCCTAATATTTTATTGCAAGATAGAAAGGACAAAATTGTTTTTCAGGTCCAAAAACCTTTACGCTTCCAAGACATGTTAGGCTTAGCACTTATTGATTAAATTTGACCCGGACATGCCATTTGACTCATATCGACCGTGGACATTTCCGACAAGTGCATATTGTTGCGTATTGTGCTTTAAGGCTCAAGTAAGCTGCTTATATGAAGGGGTCTAAACAAGGTCATCGAGATTCTCTCCTCCCTCAACTGCATTTCTGAAAACTTGAATCACTGCGCAGTAGATCCTATTACTGACGGATTTTTCTCAGCTTGGGGACAAGTCCCTGGAAAGAGGATCGGTTTTTAATGAATAGGTCGAAGATATGTGGGAAGATTGAAGTGGGACCTCTCCGTCAATCCTAATTTTAGGCTATCAGGAAGTCTAAAAATCTTGGCAGACGCAAGTTGACGAAGTTGTATTGAGTAAAGTGAGGTGGAAACATCCAACATCCATTTTCTTTATTGTCCAGCCTTTGCCGGGCTAAATTCGAAACATTTCGGCAGTCTTACCTTCGTCAAACCAGAAACCATAGTCGTAAGTGGCATTAGCCGTCGCAACAAAATTGCTCAAAACGCTTCGTCGATTTATAAGGGTTATGTGATATTTTATATAGAACTTTTAGGTATCAAAACGGACCAGCATTTTAAGCTGTCCAAGTGAGATTCCTGTTAGAACCGACCTCTTAGCCTAACTTAACCTAACCTAACCTGGGTAGCTTCGACTCATATTTATAAGCCCACATCTTGTCGCTAGTAATGACGAGAATTGTAAGGTTGTCAGCTATCTCTATTCGACATCATTTTTGCAAACAATTGAGGTGTTTAAGTATGTGTCTAGCATTGACACCCTTTACATATTAAAATATTAACCAAATTATTAATTACAATATTAACCAAAACATATTCAGTTGGACCACAAGAGATCCTCCACTATCTCTATAATACTAACACAATGATTTTCAGTACCGTTTCTTTAACGTTTTCGAGTTTGTCTTCACCGAGATGGATGGACGACTCACATGATGACTTCAACACCTTCACTGAATACTTTTTGTCACTCAAACACTTATGTTCGTAAAAAAGTAGACTCCTTGGAAAACTTAATGAATATTACTGAAACCACAATTTTCTTTTCTAACGTAAAAAACTCCTGACAAACTGTTCGCGTTAGTAAAGACTGTCGAAACGAGTTTATAAATTAAAGGCTTGGCCACTAATGATATGTTTTGTCTCGCCAAAGTATTGTTAAATAACAAAAAATAATGACAGCTATTTTTATTCACAACAAAAATATATGTATATAACTAAATTAAAATCTTCCAGAAAACTTTCCGAAAAGCTTTGCATTACAAATCCAATCGAGGTTCCAAATATAATAATTGAGGGAATTTCCTACAACAGGTTATTGGGTGTCATGCAACAACAACTTTAGAAAAGTTAGAAAAAAACCTAACAATCGCTCTTATACGAATATAAACCATAGATAAATGGATAAATTACGTCGATTGTCATGTACTAAAGCGAAAATATTCACAAATTCACATAACAACCTGCCGATTTGTAGTAAAAGGTTAAAAGCAATTAGCTTAAAAAAGTTTCTCTTTTAATAACTCAATTAAGTGTCTGCGTAAGCAAACTAATCCCATCGTTAAATATAGGAAAATATATTTATGACCGATTGCGAGTGCTAGGAAAAACCCCCAAAAAATGTTGCTAAGCTTTCGAATCGCCTCAAACACTTCGCAAGTCAATTGTTAACGCAACATTTACTATTTGAGCATGTATGTATGAAGGTTGCTAACGTTGCTTATCCGAGACGTTCTAAAAACTCTAGCTATACCAATTCCAATAATGACCACAGCAGCATAGCACGCGCTTATGAGGAAATTCCGTGCCCATTGTGGGGTTTTCCCGCATTCAGCAGCTACCTGTGTGAACAGCTTGCGGCAAGTAGTTAGTCGTTAACATTTTTTGCTTAGCTTACAACGTTTGAATTCAAATATGTATGTTCGCTCAATTAGTTGCAAATGAAATGTTGAACTGCCCATTTAAATAGCAACTAAAATCAGTTAATCTTCACTAAGCAATGTTTATTACTCAATTGCATTAATTAATGATGTATTTATTTTTTTAATTTCCAGTAACTGGCGCTCAACGTTCAGCAAGCATTTCATCGCGCTCTATCAAGTGTATAGGTGACACTCAATCGATCGGTATGTGTGCACGCCGTGTTAAAACCCGCAAGCAAATGTGGATTCAAGGCGTAGCAAAAAGTGATAATACAAGCGCAAATCAGCAAAGCGAAGATGTTGAATTGACTATGAAAGTTCAAGTGGTGGCTGATATTGATAATAACTCGAATGCTAGCAACGTTGCCGATATTTCACGCTTGCCGGAATGTCACATGCCAGCGACTACGACGTCGCCTACTAGTACAAGACAATTGCTCAGAAATCTGTTGTCCTTCACTTTGATAACAATGTTGTACTTGCTTTTGTCTTTACCCGGTCCGAGCTTAATAGAAGCAGCTCCCGCGCCTTGGTCGAATGCTTGTGGCTATACGCTCGCAAATGACAGTGCGAATAAGCAACATGTCAATAGAACAGCACCGCGTGCGAAGGTAAGTCAACTGACAGTTAGTATAAATACAAATAACCATTTGTGAATATCAAGCCAGTATATTTGATTAGTATTTTGAAAAATTATTCTCTATAAAGTTTTGAGTGTATATCAGTCCATAAGGTGCACATGTATGTAGTGTGATAGCATAACAAAAGTTCATTTTTGGCAATTTTTCACAGAAAAATATTGCATGCAATATTTTAAAATTTTCAGCATAATTTTATTAATATTTAATAAATATACTCAAATAATTTCAAGGAAAACTAATGAATAATTTTTGGCGAGTTATATTTCTAAAATCACTTAAAGAGGTCCTAAACGGCTGCAATTATTGTGAGCTTTATTGTGGTTAGAAAAAAAGAGATTTACATATTTTTAAATGTAAATTTATATGATTTTATAAATTCATGAGCTATTGCCTATACAATGACTAACGTTTGCAAATATTTTCTGTTGAAATTTAACTAAATTGGCAGACTTTGAAAAAAAATTTAGATTTTTGCTGAAAAATTAGATGATTTTTGGCCACTCATACAATAAAAATGCTGAAATATACACCGAATTAGCAGGAAAAAGTTGATTTGTTTTGCAAAAACATGTGCAGCCAATTTGATAAGTGTTGTTTTGAGAAAAATGCTTTTATGCTTTATAAAACTGTAACTTATAAACATTTGAAATGTTCGTTTGTTATATACATCGAGGAAAAGTCAAAGCGATCCATTACATGAGCAGCCAATTTGAAACATGTAGTTTTGAGAAAAACGCGTTTACGCTTTAGAAAACTGTTTGAAATATTCGTTTGAAAATTTAGTATTTTATTTTTATCGAAATATGCAAAAATAATAAAAAAGATATTATTTCGAATTTTCACACTGGATATGTCACCAAGTAGTTTCCTCAAAATAAGCGTTTGAATTTCGACCTTGACAACAACAGACTATCGTATTCAGGTTACACCGGATGACAAAGTTTTTGGGTCTGACTTTTGCATATAAAATTTCAGTTTCTCCTTTACCAAAAATAAGGAAATAGTTTTTTTTTTTATTACAATTTGCTTTTGTTTAAATTCATTTCGCATTTCTTTCATATTTGTATGGGCAAAACAGGCCCGTTCAGGCAGGAGCATAAAATAGAAATTCCAGTGTCTTCATTGTCCAAAATCAGAAACCCAAGGGCAAAATTTTTTGTTTACCTTTGTTATATAAGTATAATTTGTTTGGTGCGTACACCACTTAGATTTTTTTTAACACTATTACAAGCAGTTAATGCGAAAGTAGAGGAGATTTTAGTGGCTAATTGAGTAGAATCTTATTTCACATATCGTCTCATAAATTTCATAATAATGTATCATCAATAAAATTGAAATTTACATATATGTAGCATAAAATTTTTATCTTCCGCTGTCACATGAAACCAATATATGTATAACCAACATATTACCATTTTATAACTAAGACTCAAATTTTGTTTCAATATGAATGGTTATTTCTATTACTACTTTTTTCCTTTACTTGTAAACTTATGAAAAGTGTGTTACGTTATTTTGCATTTTAGGTGACGATATGTACATTATTTCGCATAGAATAATTTTTCTATACATTTGGATCTATTTTCATTCAAATTTCCATAAAATGCTTAAGCTGATGCCATAGTGGAAACGAGAAGCTAGACAAAGACGACAAAGCAACAAAGTAGATTGTGTAGTGGTCCGTCGCTTGACCTCTTTTTGCAATTATTAGTGTTTGTTGTTCCCTTCTTTACTGTTTTGCATTTTTTGTTATCATTAATTTATCACACGGCAGAATAATATACTTAAAAACTTTTCCAATCCTTTTGAGGATTTGTTGCAATATTATTAGGAAATAGTCGAATGTCTATTATTGCGTAGTTATAAAATTTATGTGTATATTGGCGGAATTTCAAAGATAAAATGTTCCATTCACGGTTTATATTCCTTTGTTCTCGCTTCCACTCTGATATCAACAAGATGACAGTTAAGGGTTTACTTCCGTTTCCTCGGGTAAAAAACAGCATTTTTCAACAACTTTTTTCTCATATAAAAAATAAAATATTTTATTAAAAAATTTTGTTCTGAAATTTTTGAAAAAAAATATCTTAAACTTGGCCATCGGGCCGCCATTTCCGGTACAGGAGCATTTAAAGTCAAAAAAATATGTGTTTTAGTTGAAACCTTAACCGTTTGAGAAGGTTTTTTATGGAAGAGCATGGTATTGAGCTCACAAGTTATTTGATCGCAGATCGTAGACAAGATAGTAGTCCATTCATAATCAATATATTGTTGAATTAGCCATTTCTATGTAGTTACATATACATATTTATCAAATTTAAATATAAAGCGCTCATATCCACATGTAAATCAGAAAAAAAGTCAATTTATTTTTTCATTTATTGTATTTTATAAATAAAAATGTATTATTTAAAATATCGATATTTTCATTGATATTTTGCAAGAGTATATAACAACTTAAGCTACATATACTATATATCCAGAAACTTACACATATGTACATATAATTTCAGATACTTTGCGAACTACGTGGCAATCTTACAAAACAAAATAAAACCTTAAGACCTTTTATGGGTCCTAAAAATGTGTCAAAAGTATATTCCAAACACTCATATGCATTTCTAAAAGTTGCCGGAAGAAAAAATGTAAGTAACTCCAATATTATTTATATATTGAACATATTTTATTTATATCACTTTTTCGATTTCTTTATCGCTTTCATATTGTGATGGTTCCAAAAATAATGTTATCATTTGTGTTTAATCGCCATTTTGCTTTACATTGATCTATTAAATATTTTCACCAGCTGCATGTGCTTCTTCTCTCGCTTTCTTAGTACTAGCTTAAAATGCACATAGAAACTTCGTTAGCCGAAGAGTAATACATTATGCAACAAAATCATATATTAGCTTTGGATCAAGTATAATTGAACATAAATTACGTAAAAGAACATAGTCAATACTGACCCCACTCAATATTTTCAAAAGCTTCAATAGCACTATCGACAATAATTGTTAAATCAAGCAC